>NW_027443282.1:0-51154 GCF_048569485.1 Anomaloglossus baeobatrachus | reverse complement strand
GATAATCGTCTCCATGCTCCAAATCCATTTTAAAGCCATTTTTAAGGCATTTCGCGCATACATGAAATGAACACATTTTTCTCCAAAACTATAACAGATGCAAGCTTGTCCTGTTTGGTGGAGATAATATTTAATAAAATAAGTAGAAATCTACTAAAAGTTTCGTTTGTTTATATTGCCATCCTGAGATAATCGTCTCCATGCTCCAAATCCATTTTAAAGCCATTTCAAAGGCATTTTGCGCATACATGAAATGAACACATTTTTCTCCAAAACTATAACACATGCAAGCTTGTCCTGTTTGGTGGAGATGATATTTAATAAAATAAGTAGAAATCCACTAAAAGTTTTGTTTGGTTATCTTGCAATCCCGAGATAATCGTCTCCATGCTCCAAATCCATTTTAAAGCCATTTTTAAGGCATTTCGCGCATACATGAATTGAACACATTTTTCTCTAAAACTATAACAGATGCAAGCTTGTCCTGTTTGGTGGAGATGATATTTAATAAAATAAGTAGAAATCCACTAAAAGTTTTGTTTGGTTATCTTGCAATCCCGAGATAATCGTCTCCATGCTCCAAATCCATTTTAAAGCCATTTTTAAGGCATTTCGCGCATACATGAAATGAACACATTTTTCTCCAAAACTATAACAGATGCAAGCTTGTCCTGTTTGGTGGAGATGATATTTAATAAAATAAGTAGAAATCCACTAAAAGTTTTGTTTGGTTATCTTGCAATCCCGAGATAATCGTCTCCATGCTCCAAATCCATTTTAAAGCCATTTTTAAGGCATTTCGCGCATACATGAAATGAACACATTTTTCTCCAAAACTATAACAGATGCAAGCTTGTCCTGTTTGGTGGAGATGATATTTAATAAAATAAGTAGAAATCCACTAAAAGTTTTGTTTGGTTATCTTGCAATCCCGAGATAATCGTCTCCATGCTCCAAATCCATTTTAAAGCCATTTTTAAGGCATTTCGCGCATACATGAAATGAACACATTTTTCTCCAAAACTATAACAGATGCAAGCTTGTCCTGTTTGGTGGAGATAATATTTAATAAAATAAGTAGAAATCTACTAAAAGTTTCGTTTGTTTATATTGCCATCCTGAGATAATCGTCTCCATGCTCCAAATCCATTTTAAAGCCATTTCAAAGGCATTTTGCGCATACATGAAATGAACACATTTTTCTCCAAAACTATAACACATGCAAGCTTGTCCTGTTTGGTGGAGATGATATTTAATAAAATAAGTAGAAATCCACTAAAAGTTTTGTTTGGTTATCTTGCAATCCCGAGATAATCGTCTCCATGCTCCAAATCCATTTTAAAGCCATTTTTAAGGCATTTCGCGCATACATGAAATGAACACATTTTTCTCTAAAACTATAACAGATGCAAGCTTGTCCTGTTTGGTGGAGATGATATTTAATAAAATAAGTAGAAATCCACTAAAAGTTTTGTTTGGTTATCTTGCAATCCCGAGATAATCGTCTCCATGCTCCAAATCCATTTTAAAGCCATTTTTAAGGCATTTCGCGCATACATGAAATGAACACATTTTTCTCCAAAACTATAACAGATGCAAGCTTGTCCTGTTTGGTGGAGATGATATTTAATAAAATAAGTAGAAATCCACTAAAAGTTTTGTTTGGTTATCTTGCAATCCCGAGATAATCGTCTCCATGCTCCAAATCCATTTTAAAGCCATTTTTAAGGCATTTCGCGCATACATGAAATGAACACATTTTTCTCCAAAACTATAACAGATGCAAGCTTGTCCTGTTTGGTGGAGATGATATTTAATAAAATAAGTAGAAATCCACTAAAAGTTTTGTTTGGTTATCTTGCAATCCCGAGATAATCGTCTCCATGCTCCAAATCCATTTTAAAGCCATTTTTAAGGCATTTCGCGCATACATGAAATGAACACATTTTTCTCCAAAACTATAACAGATGCAAGCTTGTCCTGTTTGGTGGAGATAATATTTAATAAAATAAGTAGAAATCTACTAAAAGTTTCGTTTGTTTATATTGCCATCCTGAGATAATCGTCTCCATGCTCCAAATCCATTTTAAAGCCATTTCAAAGGCATTTTGCGCATACATGAAATGAACACATTTTTCTCCAAAACTATAACACATGCAAGCTTGTCCTGTTTGGTGGAGATGATATTTAATAAAATAAGTAGAAATCCACTAAAAGTTTTGTTTGGTTATCTTGCAATCCCGAGATAATCGTCTCCATGCTCCAAATCCATTTTAAAGCCATTTTTAAGGCATTTCGCGCATACATGAAATGAACACATTTTTCTCTAAAACTATAACAGATGCAAGCTTGTCCTGTTTGGTGGAGATGATATTTAATAAAATAAGTAGAAATCCACTAAAAGTTTTGTTTGGTTATCTTGCAATCCCGAGATAATCGTCTCCATGCTCCAAATCCATTTTAAAGCCATTTTTAAGGCATTTCGCGCATACATGAAATGAACACATTTTTCTCCAAAACTATAACAGATGCAAGCTTGTCCTGTTTGGTGGAGATGATATTTAATAAAATAAGTAGAAATCCACTAAAAGTTTTGTTTGGTTATCTTGCAATCCCGAGATAATCGTCTCCATGCTCCAAATCCATTTTAAAGCCATTTTTAAGGCATTTCGCGCATACATGAAATGAACACATTTTTCTCCAAAACTATAACAGATGCAAGCTTGTCCTGT
This sequence comes from Anomaloglossus baeobatrachus, assembly GCF_048569485.1. Classification (NCBI taxonomy): domain Eukaryota; kingdom Metazoa; phylum Chordata; class Amphibia; order Anura; family Aromobatidae; genus Anomaloglossus; species Anomaloglossus baeobatrachus. The sequence continues at coordinate 48,422 of NW_027443282.1, read as the reverse complement.
TTGGTGGAGATGATATTTAATAAAATAAGTAGAAATCCACTAAAAGTTTTGTTTGGTTATCTTGCAATCCCGAGATAATCGTCTCCATGCTCCAAATCCATTTTAAAGCCATTTCAAAGGCATTTTGCGCATACATGAAATGAACACATTTTTCTCCAAAACTATAACACATGCAAGCTTGTCCTGTTTGGTGGAGATGATATTTAATAAAATAAGTAGAAATCCACTAAAAGTTTTGTTTGGTTATCTTGCAATCCCGAGATAATCGTCTCCATGCTCCAAATCCATTTTAAAGCCATTTTTAAGGCATTTCGCGCATACATGAAATGAACACATTTTTCTCCAAAACTATAACAGATGCAAGCTTGTCCTGTTTGGTGGAGATGATATTTAATAAAATAAGTAGAAATCCACTAAACGTTTTGTTTGGTTATCTTGCAATCCCGAGATAATCGTCTCCATGCTCCAAATCCATTTTAAAGCCATTTTTAAGGCATTTCGCGCATACATGAAATGAACACATTTTTCTCCAAAACTATAACAGATGCAAGCTTGTCCTGTTTGGTGGAGATAATATTTAATAAAATAAGTAGAAATCTACTAAAAGTTTCGTTTGTTTATATTGCCATCCTGAGATAATCGTCTCCATGCTCCAAATCCATTTTAAAGCCATTTCAAAGGCATTTTGCGCATACATGAAATGAACACATTTTTCTCCAAAACTATAACAGATGCAAGCTTGTCCTGTTTGGTGGAGATGATATTTAATAAAATAAGTAGAAATCCACTAAAAGTTTTGTTTGGTTATCTTGCAATCCCGAGATAATCGTCTCCATGCTCCAAATCCATTTTAAAGCCATTTCAAAGGCATTTTGCGCATACATGAAATGAACACATTTTTCTCCAAAACTATAACACATGCAAGCTTGTCCTGTTTGGTGGAGATGATATTTAATAAAATAAGTAGAAAACCACTAAAAGTTTTGTTTGGTTATCTTGCAATCCCGAGATAATCGTCTCCATGCTCCAAATCCATTTTAAAGCCATTTTTAAGGCATTTCGCGCATACATGAAATGAACACATTTTTCTCCAAAACTATAACAGATGCAAGCTTGTCCTGTTTGGTGGAGATGATATTTAATAAAATAAGTAGAAATCCACTAAAAGTTTTGTTTGGTTATCTTGCAATCCCGAGATAATCGTCTCCATGCTCCAAATCCATTTTAAAGCCATTTCAAATGCATTTTGCGCATACATGAAATGAACACATTTTTCTCCAAAACTATAACACATGCAAGCTTGTCCTGTTTGGTGGAGATGATATTTAATAAAATAAGTAGAAATCCACTAAAAGTTTTGTTTGGTTATCTTGCAATCCCGAGATAATCGTCTCCATGCTCCAAATCCATTTTAAAGCCATTTTTAAGGCATTTCGCGCATACATGAAATGAACACATTTTTCTCCAAAACTATAACAGATGCAAGCTTGTCCTGTTTGGTGGAGATGATATTTAATAAAATAAGTAAAAATCCACTAAAAGTTTTGTTTGGTTATCTTGCAATCCCGAGATAATCGTCTCCATGCTCCAAATCCATTTTAAAGCCATTTTTAAGGCATTTCGCGCATACATGAAATGAACACATTTTTCTCCAAAACTATAACAGATGCAAGCTTGTCCTGTTTGGTGGAGATGATATTTAATAAAATAAGTAGAAATCCACTAAAAGTTTTGTTTGGTTATCTTGCAATCCCGAGATAATCGTCTCCATGCTCCAAATCCATTTTAAAGCCATTTCAAAGGCATTTTGCGCATACATGAAATGAACACATTTTTCTCCAAAACTATAACACATGCAAGCTTGTCCTGTTTGGTGGAGATGATATTTAATAAAATAAGTAGAAATCCACTAAAAGTTTTGTTTGGTTATCTTGCAATCCCGAGATAATCGTCTCCATGCTCCAAATCCATTTTAAAGCCATTTTTAAGGCATTTCGCGCATACATGAAATGAACACATTTTTCTCCAAAACTATAACAGATGCAAGCTTGTCCTGTTTGGTGGAGATGATATTTAATAAAATAAGTAGAAATCCACTAAAAGTTTTGTTTGGTTATCTTGCAATCCCGAGATAATCGTCTCCATGCTCCAAATCCATTTTAAAGCCATTTCAAAGGCATTTTGCGCATACATGAAATGAACACATTTTTCTCCAAAACTATAACACATGCAAGCTTGTCCTGTTTGGTGGAGATGATATTTAATAAAATAAGTAGAAATCCACTAAAAGTTTTGTTTGGTTATCTTGCAATCCCGAGATAATCGTCTCCATGCTCCAAATCCATTTTAAAGCCATTTCAAAGGCATTTTGCGCATACATGAAATGAACACATTTTTCTCCAAAACTATAACACATGCAAGCTTGTCCTGTTTGGTGGAGATGATATTTAATAAAATAAGTAGAAATCCACTAAAAGTTTTGTTTGGTTATCTTGCAATCCCGAGATAATCGTCTCCATGCTCCAAATCCATTTTAAAGCCATTTTTAAGGCATTTCGCGCATACATGAAATGAACACATTTTTCTCCAAAACTATAACAGATGCAAGCTTGTCCTGTTTGGTGGAGATGATATTTAATAAAATAAGTAGAAATTTACTAAAAGTTTTGTTTGGTTATCTTGCAATCCCGAGATAATCGTCTCCATGCTCCAAATCCATTTTAAAGCCATTTTTAAGGCATTTCGCGCATACATGAAATGAACACATTTTTCTCCAAAACTATAACAGATGCAAGCTTGTCCTGTTTGGTGGAGATGATATTTAATAAAATAAGTAGAAATTTACTAAAAGTTTTGTTTGGTTATCTTGCAATCCCGAGATAATCGTCTCCATGCTCCAAATCCATTTTAAAGCCATTTTTAAGGCATTTCGCGCATACATGAAATGAACACATTTTTCTCCAAAACTATAACAGATGCAAGCTTGTCCTGTTTGGTGGAGATGATATTTAATAAAATAAGTAGAAATCCACTAAAAGTTTTGTTTGGTTATCTTGCAATCCCGAGATAATCGTCTCCATGCTCCAAATCCATTTTAAAGCCATTTTTAAGGCATTTCGCGCATACATGAAATGAACACATTTTTCTCCAAAACTATAACAGATGCAAGCTTGTCCTGTTTGGTGGAGATAATATTTAATAAAATAAGTAGAAATCTACTAAAAGTTTCGTTTGTTTATATTGCCATCCTGAGATAATCGTCTCCATGCTCCAAATCCATTTTAAAGCCATTTCAAAGGCATTTTGCGCATACATGAAATGAACACATTTTTCTCCAAAACTATAACACATGCAAGCTTGTCCTGTTTGGTGGAGATGATATTTAATAAAATAAGTAGAAATCCACTAAAAGTTTTGTTTGGTTATCTTGCAATCCCGAGATAATCGTCTCCATGCTCCAAATCCATTTTAAAGCCATTTTTAAGGCATTTCGCGCATACATGAAATGAACACATTTTTCTCTAAAACTATAACAGATGCAAGCTTGTCCTGTTTGGTGGAGATGATATTTAATAAAATAAGTAGAAATCCACTAAAAGTTTTGTTTGGTTATCTTGCAATCCCGAGATAATCGTCTCCATGCTCCAAATCCATTTTAAAGCCATTTTTAAGGCATTTCGCGCATACATGAAATGAACAAATTTTTCTCCAAAACTATAACAGATGCAAGCTTGTCCTGTTTGGTGGAGATGATATTTAATAAAATAAGTAGAAATCCACTAAAAGTTTTGTTTGGTTATCTTGCAATCCCGAGATAATCGTCTCCATGCTCCAAATCCATTTTAAAGCCATTTTTAAGGCATTTCGCGCATACATGAAATGAACACATTTTTCTCCAAAACTATAACAGATGCAAGCTTGTCCTGTTTGGTGGAGATGATATTTAATAAAATAAGTAGAAATCCACTAAAAGTTTTGTTTGGTTATCTTGCAATCCCGAGATAATCGTCTCCATGCTCCAAATCCATTTTAAAGCCATTTCAAAGGCATTTTGCGCATACATGAAATGAACACATTTTTCTCCAAAACTATAACACATGCAAGCTTGTCCTGTTTGGTGGAGATGATATTTAATAAAATAAGTAGAAATCCACTAAAAGTTTTGTTTGGTTATCTTGCAATCCCGAGATAATCGTCTCCATGCTCCAAATCCATTTTAAAGCCATTTTTAAGGCATTTCGCGCATACATGAAATGAACACATTTTTCTCCAAAACTATAACAGATGCAAGCTTGTCCTGTTTGGTGGAGATGATATTTAATAAAATAAGTAGAAATTTACTAAAAGTTTTGTTTGGTTATCTTGCAATCCCGAGATAATCGTCTCCATGCTCCAAATCCATTTTAAAGCCATTTTTAAGGCATTTCGCGCATACATGAAATGAACACATTTTTCTCCAAAACTATAACAGATGCAAGCTTGTCCTGTTTGGTGGAGATGATATTTAATAAAATAAGTAGAAATTTACTAAAAGTTTTGTTTGGTTATCTTGCAATCCCGAGATAATCGTCTCCATGCTCCAAATCCATTTTAAAGCCATTTTTAAGGCATTTCGCGCATACATGAAATGAACACATTTTTCTCCAAAACTATAACAGATGCAAGCTTGTCCTGTTTGGTGGAGATGATATTTAATAAAATAAGTAGAAATCCACTAAAAGTTTTGTTTGGTTATCTTGCAATCCCGAGATAATCGTCTCCATGCTCCAAATCCATTTTAACGCCATTTTTAAGGCATTTCGCGCATACATGAAATGAACACATTTTTCTCCAAAACTATAACAGATGCAAGCTTGTCCTGTTTGGTGGAGATAATATTTAATAAAATAAGTAGAAATCTACTAAAAGTTTCGTTTGTTTATATTGCCATCCTGAGATAATCGTCTCCATGCTCCAAATCCATTTTAAAGCCATTTCAAAGGCATTTTGCGCATACATGAAATGAACACATTTTTCTCCAAAACTATAACACATGCAAGCTTGTCCTGTTTGGTGGAGATGATATTTAATAAAATAAGTAGAAATCCACTAAAAGTTTTGTTTGGTTATCTTGCAATCCCGAGATAATCGTCTCCATGCTCCAAATCCATTTTAAAGCCATTTTTAAGGCATTTCGCGCATACATGAAATGAACACATTTTTCTCTAAAACTATAACAGATGCAAGCTTGTCCTGTTTGGTGGAGATGATATTTAATAAAATAAGTAGAAATCCACTAAAAGTTTTGTTTGGTTATCTTGCAATCCCGAGATAATCGTCTCCATGCTCCAAATCCATTTTAAAGCCATTTTTAAGGCATTTCGCGCATACATGAAATGAACAAATTTTTCTCCAAAACTATAACAGATGCAAGCTTGTCCTGTTTGGTGGAGATGATATTTAATAAAATAAGTAGAAATCCACTAAAAGTTTTGTTTGGTTATCTTGCAATCCCGAGATAATCGTCTCCATGCTCCAAATCCATTTTAAAGCCATTTTTAAGGCATTTCGCGCATACATGAAATGAACACATTTTTCTCCAAAACTATAACAGATGCAAGCTTGTCCTGTTTGGTGGAGATGATATTTAATAAAATAAGTAGAAATCCACTAAAAGTTTTGTTTGGTTATCTTGCAATCCCGAGATAATCGTCTCCATGCTCCAAATCCATTTTAAAGCCATTTCAAAGGCATTTTGCGCATACATGAAATGAACACATTTTTCTCCAAAACTATAACACATGCAAGCTTGTCCTGTTTGGTGGAGATGATATTTAATAAAATAAGTAGAAATCCACTAAAAGTTTTGTTTGGTTATCTTGCAATCCCGAGATAATCGTCTCCATGCTCCAAATCCATTTTAAAGCCATTTTTAAGGCATTTCGCGCATACATGAAATGAACACATTTTTCTCCAAAACTATAACAGATGCAAGCTTGTCCTGTTTGGTGGAGATGATATTTAATAAAATAAGTAGAAATTTACTAAAAGTTTTGTTTGGTTATCTTGCAATCCCGAGATAATCGTCTCCATGCTCCAAATCCATTTTAAAGCCATTTTTAAGGCATTTCGCGCATACATGAAATGAACACATTTTTCTCCAAAACTATAACAGATGCAAGCTTGTCCTGTTTGGTGGAGATGATATTTAATAAAATAAGTAGAAATTTACTAAAAGTTTTGTTTGGTTATCTTGCAATCCCGAGATAATCGTCTCCATGCTCCAAATCCATTTTAAAGCCATTTTTAAGGCATTTCGCGCATACATGAAATGAACACATTTTTCTCCAAAACTATAACAGATGCAAGCTTGTCCTGTTTGGTGGAGATGATATTTAATAAAATAAGTAGAAATTTACTAAAAGTTTTGTTTGGTTATCTTGCAATCCCGAGATAATCGTCTCCATGCTCCAAATCCATTTTAAAGCCATTTTTAAGGCATTTCGCGCATACATGAAATGAACACATTTTTCTCCAAAACTATAACAGATGCAAGCTTGTCCTGTTTGGTGGAGATGATATTTAATAAAATAAGTAGAAATCCACTAAAAGTTTTGTTTGGTTATCTTGCAATCCCGAGATAATCGTCTCCATGCTCCAAATCCATTTTAAAGCCATTTTTAAGGCATTTCGCGCATACATGAAATGAACACATTTTTCTCCAAAACTATAACAGATGCAAGCTTGTCCTGTTTGGTGGAGATAATATTTAATAAAATAAGTAGAAATCTACTAAAAGTTTCGTTTGTTTATATTGCCATCCTGAGATAATCGTCTCCATGCTCCAAATCCATTTTAAAGCCATTTCAAAGGCATTTTGCGCATACATGAAATGAACACATTTTTCTCCAAAACTATAACACATGCAAGCTTGTCCTGTTTGGTGGAGATGATATTTAATAAAATAAGTAGAAATCCACTAAAAGTTTTGTTTGGTTATCTTGCAATCCCGAGATAATCGTCTCCATGCTCCAAATCCATTTTAAAGCCATTTTTAAGGCATTTCGCGCATACATGAAATGAACACATTTTTCTCTAAAACTATAACAGATGCAAGCTTGTCCTGTTTGGTGGAGATGATATTTAATAAAATAAGTAGAAATCCACTAAAAGTTTTGTTTGGTTATCTTGCAATCCCGAGATAATCGTCTCCATGCTCCAAATCCATTTTAAAGCCATTTTTAAGGCATTTCGCGCATACATGAAATGAACAAATTTTTCTCCAAAACTATAACAGATGCAAGCTTGTCCTGTTTGGTGGAGATGATATTTAATAAAATAAGTAGAAATCCACTAAAAGTTTTGTTTGGTTATCTTGCAATCCCGAGATAATCGTCTCCATGCTCCAAATCCATTTTAAAGCCATTTTTAAGGCATTTCGCGCATACATGAAATGAACACATTTTTCTCCAAAACTATAACAGATGCAAGCTTGTCCTGTTTGGTGGAGATGATATTTAATAAAATAAGTAGAAATCCACTAAAAGTTTTGTTTGGTTATCTTGCAATCCCGAGATAATCGTCTCCATGCTCCAAATCCATTTTAAAGCCATTTCAAAGGCATTTTGCGCATACATGAAATGAACACATTTTTCTCCAAAACTATAACACATGCAAGCTTGTCCTGTTTGGTGGAGATGATATTTAATAAAATAAGTAGAAATCCACTAAAAGTTTTGTTTGGTTATCTTGCAATCCCGAGATAATCGTCTCCATGCTCCAAATCCATTTTAAAGCCATTTTTAAGGCATTTCGCGCATACATGAAATGAACACATTTTTCTCTAAAACTATAACAGATGCAAGCTTGTCCTGTTTGGTGGAGATGATATTTAATAAAATAAGTAGAAATCCACTAAAAGTTTTGTTTGGTTATCTTGCAATCCCGAGATAATCGTCTCCATGCTCCAAATCCATTTTAAAGCCATTTTTAAGGCATTTCGCGCATACATGAAATGAACAAATTTTTCTCCAAAACTATAACAGATGCAAGCTTGTCCTGTTTGGTGGAGATGATATTTAATAAAATAAGTAGAAATCCACTAAAAGTTTTGTTTGGTTATCTTGCAATCCCGAGATAATCGTCTCCATGCTCCAAATCCATTTTAAAGCCATTTTTAAGGCATTTCGCGCATACATGAAATGAACACATTTTTCTCCAAAACTATAACAGATGCAAGCTTGTCCTGTTTGGTGGAGATGATATTTAATAAAATAAGTAGAAATCCACTAAAAGTTTTGTTTGGTTATCTTGCAATCCCGAGATAATCGTCTCCATGCTCCAAATCCATTTTAAAGCCATTTCAAAGGCATTTTGCGCATACATGAAATGAACACATTTTTCTCCAAAACTATAACACATGCAAGCTTGTCCTGTTTGGTGGAGATGATATTTAATAAAATAAGTAGAAATCCACTAAAAGTTTTGTTTGGTTATCTTGCAATCCCGAGATAATCGTCTCCATGCTCCAAATCCATTTTAAAGCCATTTTTAAGGCATTTCGCGCATACATGAAATGAACACATTTTTCTCCAAAACTATAACAGATGCAAGCTTGTCCTGTTTGGTGGAGATGATATTTAATAAAATAAGTAGAAATTTACTAAAAGTTTTGTTTGGTTATCTTGCAATCCCGAGATAATCGTCTCCATGCTCCAAATCCATTTTAAAGCCATTTTTAAGGCATTTCGCGCATACATGAAATGAACACATTTTTCTCCAAAACTATAACAGATGCAAGCTTGTCCTGTTTGGTGGAGATGATATTTAATAAAATAAGTAGAAATTTACTAAAAGTTTTGTTTGGTTATCTTGCAATCCCGAGATAATCGTCTCCATGCTCCAAATCCATTTTAAAGCCATTTTTAAGGCATTTCGCGCATACATGAAATGAACACATTTTTCTCCAAAACTATAACAGATGCAAGCTTGTCCTGTTTGGTGGAGATGATATTTAATAAAATAAGTAGAAATCCACTAAAAGTTTTGTTTGGTTATCTTGCAATCCCGAGATAATCGTCTCCATGCTCCAAATCCATTTTAAAGCCATTTCAAAGGCATTTTGCGCATACATGAAATGAACACATTTTTCTCCAAAACTATAACACATGCAAGCTTGTCCTGTTTGGTGGAGATGATATTTAATAAAATAAGTAGAAAACCACTAAAAGTTTTGTTTGGTTATCTTGCAATCCCGAGATAATCGTCTCCATGCTCCAAATCCATTTTAAAGCCATTTTTAAGGCATTTCGCGCATACATGAAATGAACACATTTTTCTCCAAAACTATAACAGATGCAAGCTTGTCCTGTTTGGTGGAGATGATATTTAATAAAATAAGTAGAAATCCACTAAAAGTTTTGTTTGGTTATCTTGCAATCCCGAGATAATCGTCTCCATGCTCCAAATCCATTTTAAAGCCATTTCAAAGGCATTTTGCGCATACATGAAATGAACACATTTTTCTCCAAAACTATAACACATGCAAGCTTGTCCTGTTTGGTGGAGATGATATTTAATAAAATAAGTAGAAATCCACTAAAAGTTTTGTTTGGTTATCTTGCAATCCCGAGATAATCGTCTCCATGCTCCAAATCCATTTTAAAGCCATTTTTAAGGCATTTCGCGCATACATGAAATGAACACATTTTTCTCCAAAACTATAACAGATGCAAGCTTGTCCTGTTTGGTGGAGATGATATTTAATAAAATAAGTAGAAATCCACTAAAAGTTTTGTTTGGTTATCTTGCAATCCCGAGATAATCGTCTCCATGCTCCAAATCCATTTTAAAGCCATTTTTAAGGCATTTCGCGCATACATGAAATGAACACATTTTTCTCCAAAACTATAACAGATGCAAGCTTGTCCTGTTTGGTGGAGATGATATTTAATAAAATAAGTAGAAATCCACTAAAAGTTTTGTTTGGTTATCTTGCAATCCCGAGATAATCGTCTCCATGCTCCAAATCCATTTTAAAGCCATTTTTAAGGCATTTCGCGCATACATGAAATGAACACATTTTTCTCCAAAACTATAACAGATGCAAGCTTGTCCTGTTTGGTGGAGATAATATTTAATAAAATAAGTAGAAATCTACTAAAAGTTTCGTTTGTTTATATTGCCATCCTGAGATAATCGTCTCCATGCTCCAAATCCATTTTAAAGCCATTTCAAAGGCATTTTGCGCATACATGAAATGAACACATTTTTCTCCAAAACTATAACACATGCAAGCTTGTCCTGTTTGGTGGAGATGATATTTAATAAAATAAGTAGAAATCCACTAAAAGTTTTGTTTGGTTATCTTGCAATCCCGAGATAATCGTCTCCATGCTCCAAATCCATTTTAAAGCCATTTTTAAGGCATTTCGCGCATACATGAAATGAACACATTTTTCTCTAAAACTATAACAGATGCAAGCTTGTCCTGTTTGGTGGAGATGATATTTAATAAAATAAGTAGAAATCCACTAAAAGTTTTGTTTGGTTATCTTGCAATCCCGAGATAATCGTCTCCATGCTCCAAATCCATTTTAAAGCCATTTTTAAGGCATTTCGCGCATACATGAAATGAACAAATTTTTCTCCAAAACTATAACAGATGCAAGCTTGTCCTGTTTGGTGGAGATGATATTTAATAAAATAAGTAGAAATCCACTAAAAGTTTTGTTTGGTTATCTTGCAATCCCGAGATAATCGTCTCCATGCTCCAAATCCATTTTAAAGCCATTTTTAAGGCATTTCGCGCATACATGAAATGAACACATTTTTCTCCAAAACTATAACAGATGCAAGCTTGTCCTGTTTGGTGGAGATGATATTTAATAAAATAAGTAGAAATCCACTAAAAGTTTTGTTTGGTTATCTTGCAATCCCGAGATAATCGTCTCCATGCTCCAAATCCATTTTAAAGCCATTTCAAAGGCATTTTGCGCATACATGAAATGAACACATTTTTCTCCAAAACTATAACACATGCAAGCTTGTCCTGTTTGGTGGAGATGATATTTAATAAAATAAGTAGAAATCCACTAAAAGTTTTGTTTGGTTATCTTGCAATCCCGAGATAATCGTCTCCATGCTCCAAATCCATTTTAAAGCCATTTTTAAGGCATTTCGCGCATACATGAAATGAACACATTTTTCTCCAAAACTATAACAGATGCAAGCTTGTCCTGTTTGGTGGAGATGATATTTAATAAAATAAGTAGAAATTTACTAAAAGTTTTGTTTGGTTATCTTGCAATCCCGAGATAATCGTCTCCATGCTCCAAATCCATTTTAAAGCCATTTTTAAGGCATTTCGCGCATACATGAAATGAACACATTTTTCTCCAAAACTATAACAGATGCAAGCTTGTCCTGTTTGGTGGAGATAATATTTAATAAAATAAGTAGAAATCTACTAAAAGTTTCGTTTGTTTATATTGCCATCCTGAGATAATCGTCTCCATGCTCCAAATCCATTTTAAAGCCATTTCAAAGGCATTTTGCGCATACATGAAATGAACACATTTTTCTCCAAAACTATAACACATGCAAGCTTGTCCTGTTTGGTGGAGATGATATTTAATAAAATAAGTAGAAATCCACTAAAAGTTTTGTTTGGTTATCTTGCAATCCCGAGATAATCGTCTCCATGCTCCAAATCCATTTTAAAGCCATTTTTAAGGCATTTCGCGCATACATGAAATGAACACATTTTTCTCTAAAACTATAACAGATGCAAGCTTGTCCTGTTTGGTGGAGATGATATTTAATAAAATAAGTAGAAATCCACTAAAAGTTTTGTTTGGTTATCTTGCAATCCCGAGATAATCGTCTCCATGCTCCAAATCCATTTTAAAGCCATTTTTAAGGCATTTCGCGCATACATGAAATGAACACATTTTTCTCCAAAACTATAACAGATGCAAGCTTGTCCTGTTTGGTGGAGATGATATTTAATAAAATAAGTAGAAATCCACTAAAAGTTTTGTTTGGTTATCTTGCAATCCCGAGATAATCGTCTCCATGCTCCAAATCCATTTTAAAGCCATTTTTAAGGCATTTCGCGCATACATGAAATGAACACATTTTTCTCCAAAACTATAACAGATGCAAGCTTGTCCTGTTTGGTGGAGATGATATTTAATAAAATAAGTAGAAATCCACTAAAAGTTTTGTTTGGTTATCTTGCAATCCCGAGATAATCGTCTCCATGCTCCAAATCCATTTTAAAGCCATTTCAAAGGCATTTTGCGCATACATGAAATGAACACATTTTTCTCCAAAACTATAACACATGCAAGCTTGTCCTGTTTGGTGGAGATGATATTTAATAAAATAAGTAGAAATCCACTAAAAGTTTTGTTTGGTTATCTTGCAATCCCGAGATAATCGTCTCCATGCTCCAAATCCATTTTAAAGCCATTTTTAAGGCATTTCGCGCATACATGAAATGAACACATTTTTCTCCAAAACTATAACAGATGCAAGCTTGTCCTGTTTGGTGGAGATGATATTTAATAAAATAAGTAGAAATCGACTAAAAGTTTTGTTTGGTTATCTTGCAATCCCGAGATAATCGTCTCCATGCTCCAAATCAATTTTAAAGCCATTTTTAAGGCATTTCGCGCATACATGAAATGAACACATTTTTCTCCAAAACTATAACAGATGCAAGCTTGTCCTGTTTGGTGGAGATGATATTTAATAAAATAAGTAGAAATCCACTAAAAGTTTTGTTTGGTTATCTTGCAATCCCGAGATAATCGTCTCCATGCTCCAAATCCATTTTAAAGCCATTTCAAAGGCATTTTGCGCATACATGAAATGAACACATTTTTCTCCAAAACTATAACACATGCAAGCTTGTCCTGTTTGGTGGAGATGATATTTAATAAAATAAGTAGAAAACCACTAAAAGTTTTGTTTGGTTATCTTGCAATCCCGAGATAATCGTCTCCATGCTCCAAATCCATTTTAAAGCCATTTTTAAGGCATTTCGCGCATACATGAAATGAACACATTTTTCTCCAAAACTATAACAGATGCAAGCTTGTCCTGTTTGGTGGAGATGATATTTAATAAAATAAGTAGAAATCCACTAAAAGTTTTGTTTGGTTATCTTGCAATCCCGAGATAATCGTCTCCATGCTCCAAATCCATTTTAAAGCCATTTCAAATGCATTTTGCGCATACATGAAATGAACACATTTTTCTCCAAAACTATAACACATGCAAGCTTGTCCTGTTTGGTGGAGATGATATTTAATAAAATAAGTAGAAATCCACTAAAAGTTTTGTTTGGTTATCTTGCAATCCCGAGATAATCGTCTCCATGCTCCAAATCCATTTTAAAGCCATTTTTAAGGCATTTCGCGCATACATGAAATGAACACATTTTTCTCCAAAACTATAACAGATGCAAGCTTGTCCTGTTTGGTGGAGATGATATTTAATAAAATAAGTAGAAATCCACTAAAAGTTTTGTTTGGTTATCTTGCAATCCCGAGATAATCGTCTCCATGCTCCAAATCCATTTTAAAGCCATTTTTAAGGCATTTCGCGCATACATGAAATGAACACATTTTTCTCCAAAACTATAACAGATGCAAGCTTGTCCTGTTTGGTGGAGATGATATTTAATAAAATAAGTAGAAATCCACTAAAAGTTTTGTTTGGTTATCTTGCAATCCCGAGATAATCGTCTCCATGCTCCAAATCCATTTTAAAGCCATTTTTAAGGCATTTCGCGCATACATGAAATGAACACATTTTTCTCCAAAACTATAACAGATGCAAGCTTGTCCTGTTTGGTGGAGATGATATTTAATAAAATAAGTAGAAATCCACTAAAAGTTTTGTTTGGTTATATTGCAATCCCGAGATAATCGTCTCCATGCTCCAAATCCATTTTAAAGCCATTTTTAAGGCATTTCGCGCATACATGAAATGAACACATTTTTCTCCAAAACTATAACAGATGCAAGCTTGTCCTGTTTGGTGGAGATAATATTTAATAAAATAAGTAGAAATCTACTAAAAGTTTCGTTTGTTTATATTGCCATCCTGAGATAATCGTCTCCATGCTCCAAATCCATTTTAAAGCCATTTCAAAGGCATTTTGCGCATACATGAAATGAACACATTTTTCTCCAAAACTATAACACATGCAAGCTTGTCCTGTTTGGTGGAGATGATATTTAATAAAATAAGTAGAAATCCACTAAAAGTTTTGTTTGGTTATCTTCCAATCCCGAGATAATCGTCTCCATGCTCCAAATCCATTTTAAAGCCATTTTTAAGGCATTTCGCGCATACATGAAATGAACACATTTTTCTCCAAAACTATAACAGATGCAAGCTTGTCCTGTTTGGTGGAGATAATATTTAATAAAATAAGTAGAAATCTACTAAAAGTTTCGTTTGTTTATATTGCCATCCTGAGATAATCGTCTCCATGCTCCAAATCCATTTTAAAGCCATTTCAAAGGCATTTTGCGCATACATGAAATGAACACATTTTTCTCCAAAACTATAACACATGCAAGCTTGTCCTGTTTGGTGGAGATGATATTTAATAAAATAAGTAGAAATCCACTAAAAGTTTTGTTTGGTTATCTTGCAATCCCGAGATAATCGTCTCCATGCTCCAAATCCATTTTAAAGCCATTTTTAAGGCATTTCGCGCATACATGAAATGAACACATTTTTCTCTAAAACTATAACAGATGCAAGCTTGTCCTGTTTGGTGGAGATGATATTTAATAAAATAAGTAGAAATCCACTAAAAGTTTTGTTTGGTTATCTTGCAATCCCGAGATAATCGTCTCCATGCTCCAAATCCATTTTAAAGCCATTTTTAAGGCATTTCGCGCATACATGAAATGAACACATTTTTCTCTAAAACTATAACAGATGCAAGCTTGTCCTGTTTGGTGGAGATGATATTTAATAAAATAAGTAGAAATCCACTAAAAGTTTTGTTTGGTTATCTTGCAATCCCGATATAATCGTCTCCATGCTCCAAATCCATTTTAAAGCCATTTTTAAGGCATTTCGCGCATACATGAAATGAACACATTTTTCTCCAAAACTATAACAGATGCAAGCTTGTCCTGTTTGGTGGAGATGATATTTAATAAAATAAGTAGAAATCCACTAAAAGTTTTGTTTGGTTATCTTGCAATCCCGAGATAATCGTCTCCATGCTCCAAATCCATTTTAAAGCCATTTTTAAGGCATTTCGCGCATACATGAAATGAACACATTTTTCTCTAAAACTATAACAGATGCAAGCTTGTCCTGTTTGGTGGAGATGATATTTAATAAAATAAGTAGAAATCCACTAAAAGTTTTGTTTGGTTATCTTGCAATCCCGAGATAATCGTCTCCATGCTCCAAATCCATTTTAAAGCCATTTTTAAGGCATTTCGCGCATACATGAAATGAACACATTTTTCTCCAAAACTATAACAGATGCAAGCTTGTCCTGTTTGGTGGAGATGATATTTAATAAAATAAGTAGAAATCCACTAAAAGTTTTGTTTGGTTATCTTGCAATCCCGAGATAATCGTCTCCATGCTCCAAATCCATTTTAAAGCCATTTTTAAGGCATTTCGCGCATACATGAAATGAACACATTTTTCTCCAAAACTATAACAGATGCAAGCTTGTCCTGTTTGGTGGAGATGATATTTAATAAAATAAGTAGAAATCCACTAAAAGTTTTGTTTGGTTATCTTGCAATCCCGAGATAATCGTCTCCATGCTCCAAATCCATTTTAAAGCCATTTTTAAGGCATTTCGCGCATACATGAAATGAACACATTTTTCTCCAAAACTATAACAGATGCAAGCTTGTCCTGTTTGGTGGAGATAATATTTAATAAAATAAGTAGAAATCTACTAAAAGTTTCGTTTGTTTATATTGCCATCCTGAGATAATCGTCTCCATGCTCCAAATCCATTTTAAAGCCATTTCAAAGGCATTTTGCGCATACATGAAATGAACACATTTTTCTCCAAAACTATAACACATGCAAGCTTGTCCTGTTTGGTGGAGATGATATTTAATAAAATAAGTAGAAATCCACTAAAAGTTTTGTTTGGTTATCTTGCAATCCCGAGATAATCGTCTCCATGCTCCAAATCCATTTTAAAGCCATTTTTAAGGCATTTCGCGCATACATGAAATGAACACATTTTTCTCTAAAACTATAACAGATGCATGCTTGTCCTGTTTGGTGGAGATGATATTTAATAAAATAAGTAGAAATCCACTAAAAGTTTTGTTTGGTTATCTTGCAATCCCGAGATAATCGTCTCCATGCTCCAAATCCATTTTAAAGCCATTTTTAAGGCATTTCGCGCATACATGAAATGAACACATTTTTCTCCAAAACTATAACAGATGCAAGCTTGTCCTGTTTGGTGGAGATGATATTTAATAAAATAAGTAGAAATCCACTAAAAGTTTTGTTTGGTTATCTTGCAATCCCGAGATAATCGTCTCCATGCTCCAAATCCATTTTAAAGCCATTTTTAAGGCATTTCGCGCATACATGAAATGAACACATTTTTCTCCAAAACTATAACAGATGCAAGCTTGTCCTGTTTGGTGGAGATGATATTTAATAAAATAAGTAGAAATCCACTAAAAGTTTTGTTTGGTTATCTTGCAATCCCGAGATAATCGTCTCCATGCTCCAAATCCATTTTAAAGCCATTTTTAAGGCATTTCGCGCATACATGAAATGAACACATTTTTCTCCAAAACTATAACAGATGCAAGCTTGTCCTGTTTGGTGGAGATGATATTTAATAAAATAAGTAGAAATCCACTAAAAGTTTTGTTTGGTTATCTTGCAATCCCGAGATAATCGTCTCCATGCTCCAAATCCATTTTAAAGCCATTTCAAAGGCATTTTGCGCATACATGAAATGAACACATTTTTCTCCAAAACTATAACACATGCAAGCTTGTCCTGTTTGGTGGAGATGATATTTAATAAAATAAGTAGAAATTTACTAAAAGTTTTGTTTGGTTATCTTGCAATCCCGAGATAATCGTCTCCATGCTCCAAATCCATTTTAAAGCCATTTTTAAGGCATTTCGCGCATACATGAAATGAACACATTTTTCTCCAAAACTATAACAGATGCAAGCTTGTCCTGTTTGGTGGAGATGATATTTAATAAAATAAGTAGAAATCCACTAAAAGTTTTGTTTGGTTATCTTGCAATCCCGAGATAATCGTCTCCATGCTCCAAATCCATTTTAAAGCCATTTTTAAGGCATTTCGCGCATACATGAAATGAACACATTTTTCTCCAAAACTATAACAGATGCAAGCTTGTCCTGTTTGGTGGAGATGATATTTAATAAAATAAGTAGAAATCCACTAAAAGTTTTGTTTGGTTATCTTGCAATCCCGAGATAATCGTCTCCATGCTCCAAATCCATTTTAAAGCCATTTTTAAGGCATTTCGCGCATACATGAAATGAACACATTTTTCTCCAAAACTATAACAGATGCAAGCTTGTCCTGTTTGGTGGAGATAATATTTAATAAAATAAGTAGAAATCTACTAAAAGTTTCGTTTGTTTATATTGCCATCCTGAGATAATCGTCTCCATGCTTCAAATCCATTTTAAAGCCATTTCAAAGGCATTTTGCGCATACATGAAATGAACACATTTTTCTCCAAAACTATAACACATGCAAGCTTGTCCTGTTTGGTGGAGATGATATTTAATAAAATAAGTAGAAATCCACTAAAAGTTTTGTTTGGTTATCTTGCAATCCCGAGATAATCGTCTCCATGCTCCAAATCCATTTTAAAGCCATTTTTAAGGCATTTCGCGCATACATGAAATGAACACATTTTTCTCTAAAACTATAACAGATGCAAGCTTGTCCTGTTTGGTGGAGATGATATTTAATAAAATAAGTAGAAATCCACTAAAAGTTTTGTTTGGTTATCTTGCAATCCCGAGATAATCGTCTCCATGCTCCAAATCCATTTTAAAGCCATTTTTAAGGCATTTCGCGCATACATGAAATGAACACATTTTTCTCCAAAACTATAACAGATGCAAGCTTGTCCTGTTTGGTGGAGATGATATTTAATAAAATAAGTAGAAATCCACTAAAAGTTTTGTTTGGTTATCTTGCAATCCCGAGATAATCGTCTCCATGCTCCAAATCCATTTTAAAGCCATTTCAAAGGCATTTTGCGCATACATGAAATGAACACATTTTTCTCCAAAACTATAACACATGCAAGCTTGTCCTGTTTGGTGGAGATGATATTTAATAAAATAAGTAGAAATCCACTAAAAGTTTTGTTTGGTTATCTTGCAATCCCGAGATAATCGTCTCCATGCTCCAAATCCATTTTAAAGCCATTTTTAAGGCATTTCGCGCATACATGAAATGAACACATTTTTCTCCAAAACTATAACAGATGCAAGCTTGTCCTGTTTGGTGGAGATGATATTTAATAAAATAAGTAGAAATCCACTAAAAGTTTTGTTTGGTTATCTTGCAATCCCGAGATAATCGTCTCCATGCTCCAAATCCATTTTAAAGCCATTTTTAAGGCATTTCGCGCATACATGAAATGAACACATTTTTCTCCAAAACTATAACAGATGCAAGCTTGTCCTGTTTGGTGGAGATGATATTTAATAAAATAAGTAGAAATCCACTAAAAGTTTTGTTTGGTTATCTTGCAATCCCGAGATAATCGTCTCCATGCTCCAAATCCATTTTAAAGCCATTTCAAAGGCATTTTGCGCATACATGAAATGAACACATTTTTCTCCAAAACTATAACACATGCAAGCTTGTCCTGTTTGGTGGAGATGATATTTAATAAAATAAGTAGAAATCCACTAAAAGTTTTGTTTGGTTATCTTGCAATCCCGAGATAATCGTCTCCATGCTCCAAATCCATTTTAAAGCCATTTTTAAGGCATTTCGCGCATACATGAAATGAACACATTTTTCTCCAAAACTATAACAGATGCAAGCTTGTCCTGTTTGGTGGAGATGATATTTAATAAAATAAGTAGAAATCCACTAAAAGTTTTGTTTGGTTATCTTGCAATCCCGAGATAATCGTCTCCATGCTCCAAATCCATTTTAAAGCCATTTCAAATGCATTTTGCGCATACATGAAATGAACACATTTTTCTCCAAAACTATAACACATGCAAGCTTGTCCTGTTTGGTGGAGATGATATTTAATAAAATAAGTAGAAATCCACTAAAAGTTTTGTTTGGTTATCTTGCAATCCCGAGATAATCGTCTCCATGCTCCAAATCCATTTTAAAGCCATTTTTAAGGCATTTCGCGCATACATGAAATGAACACATTTTTCTCCAAAACTATAACAGATGCAAGCTTGTCCTGTTTGGTGGAGATGATATTTAATAAAATAAGTAGAAATCCACTAAAAGTTTTGTTTGGTTATCTTGCAATCCCGAGATAATCGTCTCCATGCTCCAAATCCATTTTAAAGCCATTTTTAAGGCATTTCGCGCATACATGAAATGAACACATTTTTCTCCAAAACTATAACAGATGCAAGCTTGTCCTGTTTGGTGGAGATGATATTTAATAAAATAAGTAGAAATCCACTAAAAGTTTTGTTTGGTTATCTTGCAATCCCGAGATAATCGTCTCCATGCTCCAAATCCATTTTAAAGCCATTTTTAAGGCATTTCGCGCATACATGAAATGAACACATTTTTCTCCAAAACTATAACAGATGCAAGCTTGTCCTGTTTGGTGGAGATGATATTTAATAAAATAAGTAGAAATCCACTAAAAGTTTTGTTTGGTTATATTGCAATCCCGAGATAATCGTCTCCATGCTCCAAATCCATTTTAAAGCCATTTTTAAGGCATTTCGCGCATACATGAAATGAACACATTTTTCTCCAAAACTATAACAGATGCAAGCTTGTCCTGTTTGGTAGAGATAATATTTAATAAAATAAGTAGAAATCTACTAAAAGTTTCGTTTGTTTATATTGCCATCCTGAGATAATCGTCTCCATGCTCCAAATCCATTTTAAAGCCATTTCAAAGGCATTTTGCGCATACATGAAATGAACACATTTTTCTCCAAAACTATAACACATGCAAGCTTGTCCTGTTTGGTGGAGATGATATTTAATAAAATAAGTAGAAATCCACTAAAAGTTTTGTTTGGTTATCTTGCAATCCCGAGATAATCGTCTCCATGCTCCAAATCCATTTTAAAGCCATTTTTAAGGCATTTCGCGCATACATGAAATGAACACATTTTTCTCCAAAACTATAACAGATGCAAGCTTGTCCTGTTTGGTGGAGATAATATTTAATAAAATAAGTAGAAATCTACTAAAAGTTTCGTTTGTTTATATTGCCATCCTGAGATAATCGTCTCCATGCTCCAAATCCATTTTAAAGCCATTTCAAAGGCATTTTGCGCATACATGAAATGAACACATTTTTCTCCAAAACTATAACACATGCAAGCTTGTCCTGTTTGGTGGAGATGATATTTAATAAAATAAGTAGAAATCCACTAAAAGTTTTGTTTGGTTATCTTGCAATCCCGAGATAATCGTCTCCATGCTCCAAATCCCTTTTAAAGCCATTTCAAAGGCATTTTGCGCATACATGAAATGAACACATTTTTCTCCAAAACTATAACACATGCAAGCTTGTCCTGTTTGGTGGAGATGATATTTAATAAAATAAGTAGAAATCCACTAAAAGTTTTGTTTGGTTATCTTGCAATCCCGAGATAATCGTCTCCATGCTCCAAATCCATTTTAAAGCCATTTTTAAGGCATTTCGCGCATACATGAAATGAACACATTTTTCTCCAAAACTATAACAGATGCAAGCTTGTCCTGTTTGGTGGAGATGATATTTAATAAAATAAGTAGAAATTTACTAAAAGTTTTGTTTGGTTATCTTGCAATCCCGAGATAATCGTCTCCATGCTCCAAATCCATTTTAAAGCCATTTTTAAGGCATTTCGCGCATACATGAAATGAACACATTTTTCTCCAAAACTATAACAGATGCAAGCTTGTCCTGTTTGGTGGAGATGATATTTAATAAAATAAGTAGAAATCCACTAAAAGTTTTGTTTGGTTATCTTGCAATCCCGAGATAATCGTCTCCATGCTCCAAATCCATTTTAAAGCCATTTTTAAGGCATTTCGCGCATACATGAAATGAACACATTTTTCTCCAAAACTATAACAGATGCAAGCTTGTCCTGTTTGGTGGAGATGATATTTAATAAAATAAGTAGAAATCCACTAAAAGTTTTGTTTGGTTATCTTGCAATCCCGAGATAATCGTCTCCATGCTCCAAATCCATTTTAAAGCCATTTCAAAGGCATTTTGCGCATACATGAAATGAACACATTTTTCTCCAAAACTATAACACATGCAAGCTTGTCCTGTTTGGTGGAGATGATATTTAATAAAATAAGTAGAAATCCACTAAAAGTTTTGTTTGGTTATCTTGCAATCCCGAGATAATCGTCTCCATGCTCCAAATCCATTTTAAAGCCATTTTTAAGGCATTTCGCGCATACATGAAATGAACACATTTTTCTCCAAAACTATAACAGATGCAAGCTTGTCCTGTTTGGTGGAGATGATATTTAATAAAATAAGTAGAAATCCACTAAAAGTTTTGTTTGGTTATCTTGCAATCCCGAGATAATCGTCTCCATGCTCCAAATCCATTTTAAAGCCATTTTTAAGGCATTTCGCGCATACATGAAATGAACACATTTTTCTCCAAAACTATAACAGATGCAAGCTTGTCCTGTTTGGTGGAGATGATATTTAATAAAATAAGTAGAAATCCACTAAAAGTTTTGTTTGGTTATCTTGCAATCCCGAGATAATCGTCTCCATGCTCCAAATCCATTTTAAAGCCATTTTTAAGGCATTTCGCGCATACATGAAATGAACACATTTTTCTCCAAAACTATAACAGATGCAAGCTTGTCCTGTTTGGTGGAGATAATATTTAATAAAATAAGTAGAAATCTACTAAAAGTTTCGTTTGTTTATATTGCCATCCTGAGATAATCGTCTCCATGCTTCAAATCCATTTTAAAGCCATTTCAAAGGCATTTTGCGCATACATGAAATGAACACATTTTTCTCCAAAACTATAACACATGCAAGCTTGTCCTGTTTGGTGGAGATGATATTTAATAAAATAAGTAGAAATCCACTAAAAGTTTTGTTTGGTTATCTTGCAATCCCGAGATAATCGTCTCCATGCTCCAAATCCATTTTAAAGCCATTTTTAAGGCATTTCGCGCATACATGAAATGAACACATTTTTCTCTAAAACTATAACAGATGCAAGCTTGTCCTGTTTGGTGGAGATGATATTTAATAAAATAAGTAGAAATCCACTAAAAGTTTTGTTTGGTTATCTTGCAATCCCGAGATAATCGTCTCCATGCTCCAAATCCATTTTAAAGCCATTTTTAAGGCATTTCGCGCATACATGAAATGAACACATTTTTCTCCAAAACTATAACAGATGCAAGCTTGTCCTGTTTGGTGGAGATGATATTTAATAAAATAAGTAGAAATCCACTAAAAGTTTTGTTTGGTTATCTTGCAATCCCGAGATAATCGTCTCCATGCTCCAAATCCATTTTAAAGCCATTTCAAAGGCATTTTGCGCATACATGAAATGAACACATTTTTCTCCAAAACTATAACACATGCAAGCTTGTCCTGTTTGGTGGAGATGATATTTAATAAAATAAGTAGAAATCCACTAAAAGTTTTGTTTGGTTATCTTGCAATCCCGAGATAATCGTCTCCATGCTCCAAATCCATTTTAAAGCCATTTTTAAGGCATTTCGCGCATACATGAAATGAACACATTTTTCTCCAAAACTATAACAGATGCAAGCTTGTCCTGTTTGGTGGAGATGATATTTAATAAAATAAGTAGAAATCCACTAAAAGTTTTGTTTGGTTATCTTGCAATCCCGAGATAATCGTCTCCATGCTCCAAATCCATTTTAAAGCCATTTTTAAGGCATTTCGCGCATACATGAAATGAACACATTTTTCTCCAAAACTATAACAGATGCAAGCTTGTCCTGTTTGGTGGAGATGATATTTAATAAAATAAGTAGAAATCCACTAAAAGTTTTGTTTGGTTATCTTGCAATCCCGAGATAATCGTCTCCATGCTCCAAATCCATTTTAAAGCCATTTCAAAGGCATTTTGCGCATACATGAAATGAACACATTTTTCTCCAAAACTATAACACATGCAAGCTTGTCCTGTTTGGTGGAGATGATATTTAATAAAATAAGTAGAAATCCACTAAAAGTTTTGTTTGGTTATCTTGCAATCCCGAGATAATCGTCTCCATGCTCCAAATCCATTTTAAAGCCATTTTTAAGGCATTTCGCGCATACATGAAATGAACACATTTTTCTCCAAAACTATAACAGATGCAAGCTTGTCCTGTTTGGTGGAGATGATATTTAATAAAATAAGTAGAAATCCACTAAAAGTTTTGTTTGGTTATCTTGCAATCCCGAGATAATCGTCTCCATGCTCCAAATCCATTTTAAAGCCATTTCAAATGCATTTTGCGCATACATGAAATGAACACATTTTTCTCCAAAACTATAACACATGCAAGCTTGTCCTGTTTGGTGGAGATGATATTTAATAAAATAAGTAGAAATCCACTAAAAGTTTTGTTTGGTTATCTTGCAATCCCGAGATAATCGTCTCCATGCTCCAAATCCATTTTAAAGCCATTTTTAAGGCATTTCGCGCATACATGAAATGAACACATTTTTCTCCAAAACTATAACAGATGCAAGCTTGTCCTGTTTGGTGGAGATGATATTTAATAAAATAAGTAGAAATCCACTAAAAGTTTTGTTTGGTTATCTTGCAATCCCGAGATAATCGTCTCCATGCTCCAAATCCATTTTAAAGCCATTTTTAAGGCATTTCGCGCATACATGAAATGAACACATTTTTCTCCAAAACTATAACAGATGCAAGCTTGTCCTGTTTGGTGGAGATGATATTTAATAAAATAAGTAGAAATCCACTAAAAGTTTTGTTTGGTTATCTTGCAATCCCGAGATAATCGTCTCCATGCTCCAAATCCATTTTAAAGCCATTTTTAAGGCATTTCGCGCATACATGAAATGAACACATTTTTCTCCAAAACTATAACAGATGCAAGCTTGTCCTGTTTGGTGGAGATGATATTTAATAAAATAAGTAGAAATCCACTAAAAGTTTTGTTTGGTTATATTGCAATCCCGAGATAATCGTCTCCATGCTCCAAATCCATTTTAAAGCCATTTTTAAGGCATTTCGCGCATACATGAAATGAACACATTTTTCTCCAAAACTATAACAGATGCAAGCTTGTCCTGTTTGGTAGAGATAATATTTAATAAAATAAGTAGAAATCTACTAAAAGTTTCGTTTGTTTATATTGCCATCCTGAGATAATCGTCTCCATGCTCCAAATCCATTTTAAAGCCATTTCAAAGGCATTTTGCGCATACATGAAATGAACACATTTTTCTCCAAAACTATAACACATGCAAGCTTGTCCTGTTTGGTGGAGATGATATTTAATAAAATAAGTAGAAATCCACTAAAAGTTTTGTTTGGTTATCTTGCAATCCCGAGATAATCGTCTCCATGCTCCAAATCCATTTTAAAGCCATTTTTAAGGCATTTCGCGCATACATGAAATGAACACATTTTTCTCCAAAACTATAACAGATGCAAGCTTGTCCTGTTTGGTGGAGATAATATTTAATAAAATAAGTAGAAATCTACTAAAAGTTTCGTTTGTTTATATTGCCATCCTGAGATAATCGTCTCCATGCTCCAAATCCATTTTAAAGCCATTTCAAAGGCATTTTGCGCATACATGAAATGAACACATTTTTCTCCAAAACTATAACACATGCAAGCTTGTCCTGTTTGGTGGAGATGATATTTAATAAAATAAGTAGAAATCCACTAAAAGTTTTGTTTGGTTATCTTGCAATCCCGAGATAATCGTCTCCATGCTCCAAATCCCTTTTAAAGCCATTTCAAAGGCATTTTGCGCATACATGAAATGAACACATTTTTCTCCAAAACTATAACACATGCAAGCTTGTCCTGTTTGGTGGAGATGATATTTAATAAAATAAGTAGAAATCCACTAAAAGTTTTGTTTGGTTATCTTGCAATCCCGAGATAATCGTCTCCATGCTCCAAATCCATTTTAAAGCCATTTTTAAGGCATTTCGCGCATACATGAAATGAACACATTTTTCTCCAAAACTATAACAGATGCAAGCTTGTCCTGTTTGGTGGAGATGATATTTAATAAAATAAGTAGAAATTTACTAAAAGTTTTGTTTGGTTATCTTGCAATCCCGAGATAATCGTCTCCATGCTCCAAATCCATTTTAAAGCCATTTTTAAGGCATTTCGCGCATACATGAAATGAACACATTTTTCTCCAAAACTATAACAGATGCAAGCTTGTCCTGTTTGGTGGAGATGATATTTAATAAAATAAGTAGAAATCCACTAAAAGTTTTGTTTGGTTATCTTGCAATCCCGAGATAATCGTCTCCATGCTCCAAATCCATTTTAAAGCCATTTCAAAGGCATTTTGCGCATACATGAAATGAACACATTTTTCTCCAAAACTATAACACATGCAAGCTTGTCCTGTTTGGTGGAGATGATATTTAATAAAATAAGTAGAAAACCACTAAAAGTTTTGTTTGGTTATCTTGCAATCCCGAGATAATCGTCTCCATGCTCCAAATCCATTTTAAAGCCATTTTTAAGGCATTTCGCGCATACATGAAATGAACACATTTTTCTCCAAAACTATAACAGATGCAAGCTTGTCCTGTTTGGTGGAGATGATATTTAATAAAATAAGTAGAAATCCACTAAAAGTTTTGTTTGGTTATCTTGCAATCCCGAGATAATCGTCTCCATGCTCCAAATCCATTTTAAAGCCATTTCAAAGGCATTTTGCGCATACATGAAATGAACACATTTTTCTCCAAAACTATAACACATGCAAGCTTGTCCTGTTTGGTGGAGATGATATTTAATAAAATAAGTAGAAATCCACTAAAAGTTTTGTTTGGTTATCTTGCAATCCCGAGATAATCGTCTCCATGCTCCAAATCCATTTTAAAGCCATTTCAAAGGCATTTTGCGCATACATGAAATGAACACATTTTTCTCCAAAACTATAACACATGCAAGCTTGTCCTGTTTGGTGGAGATGATATTTAATAAAATAAGTAGAAATCCACTAAAAGTTTTGTTTGGTTATCTTGCAATCCCGAGATAATCGTCTCCATGCTCCAAATCCATTTTAAAGCCATTTTTAAGGCATTTCGCGCATACATGAAATGAACACATTTTTCTCCAAAACTATAACAGATGCAAGCTTGTCCTGTTTGGTGGAGATGATATTTAATAAAATAAGTAGAAATTTACTAAAAGTTTTGTTTGGTTATCTTGCAATCCCGAGATAATCGTCTCCATGCTCCAAATCCATTTTAAAGCCATTTTTAAGGCATTTCGCGCATACATGAAATGAACACATTTTTCTCCAAAACTATAACAGATGCAAGCTTGTCCTGTTTGGTGGAGATGATATTTAATAAAATAAGTAGAAATCCACTAAAAGTTTTGTTTGGTTATCTTGCAATCCCGAGATAATCGTCTCCATGCTCCAAATCCATTTTAAAGCCATTTCAAAGGCATTTTGCGCATACATGAAATGAACACATTTTTCTCCAAAACTATAACACATGCAAGCTTGTCCTGTTTGGTGGAGATGATATTTAATAAAATAAGTAGAAAACCACTAAAAGTTTTGTTTGGTTATCTTGCAATCCCGAGATAATCGTCTCCATGCTCCAAATCCATTTTAAAGCCATTTTTAAGGCATTTCGCGCATACATGAAATGAACACATTTTTCTCCAAAACTATAACAGATGCAAGCTTGTCCTGTTTGGTGGAGATGATATTTAATAAAATAAGTAGAAATCCACTAAAAGTTTTGTTTGGTTATCTTGCAATCCCGAGATAATCGTCTCCATGCTCCAAATCCATTTTAAAGCCATTTCAAAGGCATTTTGCGCATACATGAAATGAACACATTTTTCTCCAAAACTATAACACATGCAAGCTTGTCCTGTTTGGTGGAGATGATATTTAATAAAATAAGTAGAAATCCACTAAAAGTTTTGTTTGGTTATCTTGCAATCCCGAGATAATCGTCTCCATGCTCCAAATCCATTTTAAAGCCATTTTTAAGGCATTTCGCGCATACATGAAATGAACACATTTTTCTCCAAAACTATAACAGATGCAAGCTTGTCCTGTTTGGTGGAGATGATATTTAATAAAATAAGTAGAAATCCACTAAAAGTTTTGTTTGGTTATCTTGCAATCCCGAGATAATCGTCTCCATGCTCCAAATCCATTTTAAAGCCATTCTTAAGGCATTTCGCGCATACATGAAATGAACACATTTTTCTCCAAAACTATAACAGATGCAAGCTTGTCCTGTTTGGTGGAGATGATATTTAATAAAATAAGTAGAAATCCACTAAAAGTTTTGTTTGGTTATCTTGCAATCCCGAGATAATCGTCTCCATGCTCCAAATCCATTTTAAAGCCATTTTTAAGGCATTTCGCGCATACATGAAATGAACACATTTTTCTCCAAAACTATAACAGATGCAAGCTTGTCCTGTTTGGTGGAGATGATATTTAATAAAATAAGTAGAAATCCACTAAAAGTTTTGTTTGGTTATATTGCAATCCCGAGATAATCGTCTTCATGCTCCAAATCCATTTTAAAGCCATTTTTAAGGCATTTCGCGCATACATGAAATGAACACATTTTTCTCCAAAACTATAACAGATGCAAGCTTGTCCTGTTTGGTGGAGATGATATTTAATAAAATAAGTAGAAATCCACTAAAAGTTTTGTTTGGTTATCTTGCAATCCCGAGATAATCGTCTCCATGCTCCAAATCCATTTTAAAGCCATTTTTAAGGCATTTCGCGCATACATGAAATGAACACATTTTTCTCCAAAACTATAACAGATGCAAGCTTGTCCTGTTTGGTGGAGATAATATTTAATAAAATAAGTAGAAATCTACTAAAAGTTTCGTTTGTTTATATTGCCATCCTGAGATAATCGTCTCCATGCTCCAAATCCATTTTAAAGCCATTTCAAAGGCATTTTGCGCATACATGAAATGAACACATTTTTCTCCAAAACTATAACACATGCAAGCTTGTCCTGTTTGGTGGAGATGATATTTAATAAAATAAGTAGAAATCCACTAAAAGTTTTGTTTGGTTATCTTGCAATCCCGAGATAATCGTCTCCATGCTCCAAATCCATTTTAAAGCCATTTTTAAGGCATTTCGCGCATACATGAAATGAACACATTTTTCTCCAAAACTATAACAGATGCAAGCTTGTCCTGTTTGGTGGAGATGATATTTAATAAAATAAGTAGAAATCCACTAAAAGTTTTGTTTGGTTATCTTGCAATCCCGAGATAATCGTCTCCATGCTCCAAATCCATTTTAAAGCCATTTTTAAGGCATTTCGCGCATACATGAAATGAACACATTTTTCTCCAAAACTATAACAGATGCAAGCTTGTCCTGTTTGGTGGAGATAATATTTAATAAAATAAGTAGAAATCTACTAAAAGTTTCGTTTGTTTATATTGCCATCCTGAGATAATCGTCTCCATGCTCCAAATCCATTTTAAAGCCATTTCAAAGGCATTTTGCGCATACATGAAATGAACACATTTTTCTCCAAAACTATAACACATGCAAGCTTGTCCTGTTTGGTGGAGATGATATTTAATAAAATAAGTAGAAATCCACTAAAAGTTTTGTTTGGTTATCTTGCAATCCCGAGATAATCGTCTCCATGCTCCAAATCCATTTTAAAGCCATTTTTAAGGCATTTCGCGCATACATGAAATGAACACATTTTTCTCTAAAACTATAACAGATGCAAGCTTGTCCTGTTTGGTGGAGATGATATTTAATAAAATAAGTAGAAATCCACTAAAAGTTTTGTTTGGTTATCTTGCAATCCCGAGATAATCGTCTCCATGCTCCAAATCCATTTTAAAGCCATTTTTAAGGCATTTCGCGCATACATGAAATGAACACATTTTTCTCCAAAACTATAACAGATGCAAGCTTGTCCTGTTTGGTGGAGATGATATTTAATAAAATAAGTAGAAATCCACTAAAAGTTTTGTTTGGTTATCTTGCAATCCCGAGATAATCGTCTCCATGCTCCAAATCCATTTTAAAGCCATTTTTAAGGCATTTCGCGCATACATGAAATGAACACATTTTTCTCCAAAACTATAACAGATGCAAGCTTGTCCTGTTTGGTGGAGATGATATTTAATAAAATAAGTAGAAATCCACTAAAAGTTTTGTTTGGTTATCTTGCAATCCCGAGATAATCGTCTCCATGCTCCAAATCCATTTTAAAGCCATTTTTAAGGCATTTCGCGCATACATGAAATGAACACATTTTTCTCCAAAACTATAACAGATGCAAGCTTGTCCTGTTTGGTGGAGATAACATTTAATAAAATAAGTAGAAATCTACTAAAAGTTTCGTTTGTTTATATTGCCATCCTGAGATAATCGTCTCCATGCTCCAAATCCATTTTATAGCCATTTCAAAGGCATTTCGCGCATACATGAAATGAACACATTTTTCTCCAAAACTATAACAGATGCAAGCTTGTCCTGTTTGGTGGAGATGATATTTAATAAAATAAGTAGAAATCCACTAAAAGTTTTGTTTGGTTATCTTGCAATCCCGAGATAATCGTCTCCATGCTCCAAATCCATTTTAAAGCCATTTCAAAGGCATTTTGCGCATACATGAAATGAACACATTTTTCTCCAAAACTATAACACATGCAAGCTTGTCCTGTTTGGTGGAGATGATATTTAATAAAATAAGTAGAAAACCACTAAAAGTTTTGTTTGGTTATCTTGCAATCCCGAGATAATCGTCTCCATGCTCCAAATCCATTTTAAAGCCATTTTTAAGGCATTTCGCGCATACATGAAATGAACACATTTTTCTCCAAAACTATAACAGATGCAAGCTTGTCCTGTTTGGTGGAGATGATATTTAATAAAATAAGTAGAAATCCACTAAAAGTTTTGTTTGGTTATCTTGCAATCCCGAGATAATCGTCTCCATGCTCCAAATCCATTTTAAAGCCATTTCAAAGGCATTTTGCGCATACATGAAATGAACACATTTTTCTCCAAAACTATAACACATGCAAGCTTGTCCTGTTTGGTGGAGATGATATTTAATAAAATAAGTAGAAATCCACTAAAAGTTTTGTTTGGTTATCTTGCAATCCCGAGATAATCGTCTCCATGCTCCAAATCCATTTTAAAGCCATTTTTAAGGCATTTCGCGCATACATGAAATGAACACATTTTTCTCCAAAACTATAACAGATGCAAGCTTGTCCTGTTTGGTGGAGATGATATTTAATAAAATAAGTAGAAATCCACTAAAAGTTTTGTTTGGTTATCTTGCAATCCCGAGATAATCGTCTCCATGCTCCAAATCCATTTTAAAGCCATTCTTAAGGCATTTCGCGCATACATGAAATGAACACATTTTTCTCCAAAACTATAACAGATGCAAGCTTGTCCTGTTTGGTGGAGATGATATTTAATAAAATAAGTAGAAATCCACTAAAAGTTTTGTTTGGTTATCTTGCAATCCCGAGATAATCGTCTCCATGCTCCAAATCCATTTTAAAGCCATTTTTAAGGCATTTCGCGCATACATGAAATGAACACATTTTTCTCCAAAACTATAACAGATGCAAGCTTGTCCTGTTTGGTGGAGATGATATTTAATAAAATAAGTAGAAATCCACTAAAAGTTTTGTTTGGTTATATTGCAATCCCGAGATAATCGTCTTCATGCTCCAAATCCATTTTAAAGCCATTTTTAAGGCATTTCGCGCATACATGAAATGAACACATTTTTCTCCAAAACTATAACAGATGCAAGCTTGTCCTGTTTGGTGGAGATGATATTTAATAAAATAAGTAGAAATCCACTAAAAGTTTTGTTTGGTTATCTTGCAATCCCGAGATAATCGTCTCCATGCTCCAAATCCATTTTAAAGCCATTTTTAAGGCATTTCGCGCATACATGAAATGAACACATTTTTCTCCAAAACTATAACAGATGCAAGCTTGTCCTGTTTGGTGGAGATAATATTTAATAAAATAAGTAGAAATCTACTAAAAGTTTCGTTTGTTTATATTGCCATCCTGAGATAATCGTCTCCATGCTCCAAATCCATTTTAAAGCCATTTCAAAGGCATTTTGCGCATACATGAAATGAACACATTTTTCTCCAAAACTATAACACATGCAAGCTTGTCCTGTTTGGTGGAGATGATATTTAATAAAATAAGTAGAAATCCACTAAAAGTTTTGTTTGGTTATCTTGCAATCCCGAGATAATCGTCTCCATGCTCCAAATCCATTTTAAAGCCATTTTTAAGGCATTTCGCGCATACATGAAATGAACACATTTTTCTCCAAAACTATAACAGATGCAAGCTTGTCCTGTTTGGTGGAGATGATATTTAATAAAATAAGTAGAAATCCACTAAAAGTTTTGTTTGGTTATCTTGCAATCCCGAGATAATCGTCTCCATGCTCCAAATCCATTTTAAAGCCATTTTTAAGGCATTTCGCGCATACATGAAATGAACACATTTTTCTCCAAAACTATAACAGATGCAAGCTTGTCCTGTTTGGTGGAGATAATATTTAATAAAATAAGTAGAAATCTACTAAAAGTTTCGTTTGTTTATATTGCCATCCTGAGATAATCGTCTCCATGCTCCAAATCCATTTTAAAGCCATTTCAAAGGCATTTTGCGCATACATGAAATGAACACATTTTTCTCCAAAACTATAACACATGCAAGCTTGTCCTGTTTGGTGGAGATGATATTTAATAAAATAAGTAGAAATCCACTAAAAGTTTTGTTTGGTTATCTTGCAATCCCGAGATAATCGTCTCCATGCTCCAAATCCATTTTAAAGCCATTTTTAAGGCATTTCGCGCATACATGAAATGAACACATTTTTCTCTAAAACTATAACAGATGCAAGCTTGTCCTGTTTGGTGGAGATGATATTTAATAAAATAAGTAGAAATCCACTAAAAGTTTTGTTTGGTTATCTTGCAATCCCGAGATAATCGTCTCCATGCTCCAAATCCATTTTAAAGCCATTTTTAAGGCATTTCGCGCATACATGAAATGAACACATTTTTCTCCAAAACTATAACAGATGCAAGCTTGTCCTGTTTGGTGGAGATGATATTTAATAAAATAAGTAGAAATCCACTAAAAGTTTTGTTTGGTTATCTTGCAATCCCGAGATAATCGTCTCCATGCTCCAAATCCATTTTAAAGCCATTTTTAAGGCATTTCGCGCATACATGAAATGAACACATTTTTCTCCAAAACTATAACAGATGCAAGCTTGTCCTGTTTGGTGGAGATGATATTTAATAAAATAAGTAGAAATCCACTAAAAGTTTTGTTTGGTTATCTTGCAATCCCGAGATAATCGTCTCCATGCTCCAAATCCATTTTAAAGCCATTTTTAAGGCATTTCGCGCATACATGAAATGAACACATTTTTCTCCAAAACTATAACAGATGCAAGCTTGTCCTGTTTGGTGGAGATAACATTTAATAAAATAAGTAGAAATCTACTAAAAGTTTCGTTTGTTTATATTGCCATCCTGAGATAATCGTCTCCATGCTCCAAATCCATTTTATAGCCATTTCAAAGGCATTTTGCGCATACATGAAATGAACACATTTTTCTCCAAAACTATAACACATGCAAGCTTGTCCTGTTTGGTGGAGATGATATTTAATAAAATAAGTAGAAATCCACTAAAAGTTTTGTTTGGTTATCTTGCAATCCCGAGATAATCGTCTCCATGCTCCAAATCCATTTTAAAGCCATTTTTAAGGCATTTCGCGCATACATGAAATGAACACATTTTTCTCTAAAACTATAACAGATGCAAGCTTGTCCTGTTTGGTGGAGATGATATTTAATAAAATAAGTAGAAATCCACTAAAAGTTTTGTTTGGTTATCTTGCAATCCCGAGATAATCGTCTCCATGCTCCAAATCCATTTTAAAGCCATTTTTAAGGCATTTCGCGCATACATGAAATGAACACATTTTTCTCCAAAACTATAACAGATGCAAGCTTGTCCTGTTTGGTGGAGATGATATTTAATAAAATAAGTAGAAATCCACTAAAAGTTTTGTTTGGTTATCTTGCAATCCCGAGATAATCGTCTCCATGCTCCAAATCCATTTTAAAGCCATTTTTAAGGCATTTCGCGCATACATGAAATGAACACATTTTTCTCCAAAACCATAACAGATGCAAGCTTGTCCTGTTTGGTGGAGATGATATTTAATAAAATAAGTAGAAATCCACTAAAAGTTTTGTTTGGTTATCTTGCAATCCCGAGATAATCGTCTCCATGCTCCAAATCCATTTTAAAGCCATTTCAAAGGCATTTTGCGCATACATGAAATGAACACATTTTTCTCCAAAACTATAACACATGCAAGCTTGTCCTGTTTGGTGGAGATGATATTTAATAAAATAAGTAGAAATCCACTAAAAGTTTTGTTTGGTTATCTTGCAATCCCGAGATAATCGTCTCCATGCTCCAAATCCATTTTAAAGCCATTTTTAAGGCATTTCGCGCATACATGAAATGAACACATTTTTCTCCAAAACTATAACAGATGCAAGCTTGTCCTGTTTGGTGGAGATGATATTTAATAAAATAAGTAGAAATCCACTAAAAGTTTTGTTTGGTTATCTTGCAATCCCGAGATAATCGTCTCCATGCTCCAAATCCATTTTAAAGCCATTTTTAAGGCATTTCGCGCATACATGAAATGAACACATTTTTCTCCAAAACTATAACAGATGCAAGCTTGTCCTGTTTGGTGGAGATGATATTTAATAAAATAAGTAGAAATCCACTAAAAGTTTTGTTTGGTTATCTTGCAATCCCGAGATAATCGTCTCCATGCTCCAAATCCATTTTAAAGCCATTTTTAAGGCATTTCGCGCATACATGAAATAAACACATTTTTCTCCAAAACTATAACAGATGCAAGCTTGTCCTGTTTGGTGGAGATGATATTTAATAAAATAAGTAGAAATCCACTAAAAGTTTTGTTTGGTTATATTGCAATCCCGAGATAATCGTCTCCATGCTCCAAATCCATTTTAAAGCCATTTTTAAGGCATTTCGCGCATACATGAAATGAACACATTTTTCTCCAAAACTATAACAGATGCAAGCTTGTCCTGTTTGGTGGAGATAATATTTAATAAAATAAGTAGAAATCTACTAAAAGTTTCGTTTGTTTATATTGCCATCCTGAGATAATCGTCTCCATGCTCCAAATCCATTTTAAAGCCATTTCAAAGGCATTTTGCGCATACATGAAATGAACACATTTTTCTCCAAAACTATAACACATGCAAGCTTGTCCTGTTTGGTGGAGATGATATTTAATAAAATAAGTAGAAATCCTTTAAAAGTTTTGTTTGGTTATCTTGCAATCCCGAGATAATCGTCTCCATGCTCCAAATCCATTTTAAAGCCATTTTTAAGGCATTTCGCGCATACATGAAATGAACACATTTTTCTCTAAAACTATAACAGATGCAAGCTTGTCCTGTTTGGTGGAGATGATATTTAATAAAATAAGTAGAAATCCACTAAAAGTTTTGTTTGGTTATCTTGCAATCCCGAGATAATCGTCTCCATGCTCCAAATCCATTTTAAAGCCATTTTTAAGGCATTTCGCGCATACATGAAATGAACACATTTTTCTCCAAAACTATAACAGATGCAAGCTTGTCCTGTTTGGTGGAGATGATATTTAATAAAATAAGTAGAAATCCACTAAAAGTTTTGTTTGGTTATCTTGCAATCCCGAGATAATCGTCTCCATGCTCCAAATCCATTTTAAAGCCATTTTTAAGGCATTTCGCGCATACATGAAATGAACACATTTTTCTCCAAAACTATAACAGATGCAAGCTTGTCCTGTTTGGTGGAGATGATATTTAATAAAATAAGTAGAAATCCACTAAAAGTTTTGTTTGGTTATCTTGCAATCCCGAGATAATCGTCTCCATGCTCCAAATCCATTTTAAAGCCATTTCAAAGGCATTTTGCGCATACATGAAATGAACACATTTTTCTCCAAAACTATAACACATGCAAGCTTGTCCTGTTTGGTGGAGATGATATTTAATAATATAAGTAGAAATCCACTAAAAGTTTTGTTTGGTTATCTTGCAATCCCGAGATAATCGTCTCCATGCTCCAAATCCATTTTAAAGCCATTTTTAAGGCATTTCGCGCATACATGAAATGAACACATTTTTCTCCAAAACTATAACAGATGCAAGCTTGTCCTGTTTGGTGGAGATGATATTTAATAAAATAAGTAGAAATCCACTAAAAGTTTTGTTTGGTTATCTTGCAATCCCGAGATAATCGTCTCCATGCTCCAAATCCATTTTAAAGCCATTTTTAAGGCATTTCGCGCATACATGAAATGAACACATTTTTCTCCAAAACTATAACAGATGCAAGCTTGTCCTGTTTGGTGGAGATGATATTTAATAAAATAAGTAGAAATCCACTAAAAGTTTTGTTTGGTTATCTTGCAATCCCGAGATAATCGTCTCCATGCTCCAAATCCATTTTAAAGCCATTTTTAAGGCATTTCGCGCATACATGAAATGAACACATTTTTCTCCAAAACTATAACAGATGCAAGCTTGTCCTGTTTGGTGGAGATGATATTTAATAAAATAAGTAGAAATCCACTAAAAGTTTTGTTTGGTTATCTTGCAATCCCGAGATAATCGTCTCCATGCTCCAAATCCATTTTAAAGCCATTTTTAAGGCATTTCGCGCATACATGAAATGAACACATTTTTCTCCAAAACTATAACAGATGCAAGCTTGTCCTGTTTGGTGGAGATAATATTTAATAAAATAAGTAGAAATCTACTAAAAGTTTCGTTTGTTTATATTGCCATCCTGAGATAATCGTCTCCATGCTCCAAATCCATTTTAAAGCCATTTCAAAGGCATTTTGCGCATACATGAAATGAACACATTTTTCTCCAAAACTATAACACATGCAAGCTTGTCCTGTTTGGTGGAGATGATATTTAATAAAATAAGTAGAAATCCTTTAAAAGTTTTGTTTGGTTATCTTGCAATCCCGAGATAATCGTCTCCATGCTCCAAATCCATTTTAAAGCCATTTTTAAGGCATTTCGCGCATACATGAAATGAACACATTTTTCTCCAAAACTATAACAGATGCAAGCTTGTCCTGTTTGGTGGAGATGATATTTAATAAAATAAGTAGAAATCCACTAAAAGTTTTGTTTGGTTATCTTGCAATCCCGAGATAATCGTCTCCATGCTCCAAATCCATTTTAAAGCCATTTTTAAGGCATTTCGCGCATACATGAAATGAACACATTTTTCTCCAAAAGTATAACAGATGCAAGCTTGTCCTGTTTGGTGGAGATGATATTTAATAAAATAAGTAGAAATCCACTAAAAGTTTTGTTTGGTTATCTTGCAATCCCGAGATAATCGTCTCCATGCTCCAAATCCATTTTAAAGCCATTTTTAAGGCATTTCGCGCATACATGAAATGAACACATTTTTCTCCAAAACTATAACAGATGCAAGCTTGTCCTGTTTGGTGGAGATGATATTTAATAAAATAAGTAGAAATCCACTAAAAGTTTTGTTTGGTTATCTTGCAATCCCGAGATAATCGTCTCCATGCTCCAAATCCATTTTAAAGCCATTTCAAAGGCATTTTGCGCATACATGAAATGAACACATTTTTCTCCAAAACTATAACACATGCAAGCTTGTCCTGTTTGGTGGAGATGATATTTAATAAAATAAGTAGAAATCCACTAAAAGTTTTGTTTGGTTATCTTGCAATCCCGAGATAATCGTCTCCATGCTCCAAATCCATTTTAAAGCCATTTTTAAGGCATTTCGCGCATACATGAAATGAACACATTTTTCTCCAAAACTATAACAGATGCAAGCTTGTCCTGTTTGGTGGAGATGATATTTAATAAAATAAGTAGAAATCCACTAAAAGTTTTGTTTGGTTATCTTGCAATCCCGAGATAATCGTCTCCATGCTCCAAATCCATTTTAAAGCCATTTTTAAGGCATTTCGCGCATACATGAAATGAACACATTTTTCTCCAAAACTATAACAGATGCAAGCTTGTCCTGTTTGGTGGAGATGATATTTAATAAAATAAGTAGAAATCCACTAAAAGTTTTGTTTGGTTATCTTGCAATCCCGAGATAATCGTCTCCATGCTCCAAATCCATTTTAAAGCCATTTTTAAGGCATTTCGCGCATACATGAAATGAACACATTTTTCTCCAAAACTATAACAGATGCAAGCTTGTCCTGTTTGGTGGAGATGATATTTAATAAAATAAGTAGAAATCCACTAAAAGTTTTGTTTGGTTATCTTGCAATCCCGAGATAATCGTCTCCATGCTCCAAATCCATTTTAAAGCCATTTTTAAGGCATTTCGCGCATACATGAAATGAACACATTTTTCTCCAAAACTATAACAGATGCAAGCTTGTCCTGTTTGGTGGAGATGATATTTAATAAAATAAGTAGAAATCCACTAAAAGTTTTGTTTGGTTATCTTGCAATCCCGAGATAATCGTCTCCATGCTCCAAATCCATTTTAAAGCCATTTTTAAGGCATTTCGCGCATACATGAAATGAACACATTTTTCTCCAAAACTATAACAGATGCAAGCTTGTCCTGTTTGGTGGAGATGATATTTAATAAAATAAGTAGAAATCCACTAAAAGTTTTGTTTGGTTATCTTGCAATCCCGAGATAATCGTCTCCATGCTCCAAATCCATTTTAAAGCCATTTTTAAGGCATTTCGCGCATACATGAAATGAACACATTTTTCTCCAAAACTATAACAGATGCAAGCTTGTCCTGTTTGGTGGAGATGATATTTAATAAAATAAGTAGAAATCCACTAAAAGTTTTGTTTGGTTATCTTGCAATCCCGAGATAATCGTCTCCATGCTCCAAATCCATTTTAAAGCCATTTTTAAGGCATTTCGCGCATACATGAAATGAACACATTTTTCTCCAAAACTATAACAGATGCAAGCTTGTCCTGTTTGGTGGAGATCATATTTAATAAAATAAGTAGAAATCTACTAAAAGTTTCGTTTGTTTATATTGCCATCCTGAGATAATCGTCTCCATGCTCCAAATCCATTTTAAAGCCATTTTAAAGGCATTTTGCGCATACATGAAATGAACACATTTTTCTCCAAAACTATAACACATGCAAGCTTGTCCTGTTTGGTGGAGATGATATTTAATAAAATAAGTAGAAAACCACTAAAAGTTTTGTTTGGTTATCTTGCAATCCCGAGATAATCGTCTCCATGCTCCAAATCCATTTTAAAGCCATTTTTAAGGCATTTCGCGCATACATGAAATGAACACATTTTTCTCCAAAACTATAACAGATGCAAGCTTGTCCTGTTTGGTGGAGATGATATTTAATAAAATAAGTAGAAATCCACTAAAAGTTTTGTTTGGTTATCTTGCAATCCCGAGATAATCGTCTCCATGCTCCAAATCCATTTTAAAGCCATTTCAAAGGCATTTTGCGCATACATGAAATGAACACATTTTTCTCCAAAACTATAACACATGCAAGCTTGTCCTGTTTGGTGGAGATGATATTTAATAAAATAAGTAGAAATCCACTAAAAGTTTTGTTTGGTTATATTGCAATCCCGAGATAATCGTCTCCATGCTCCAAATCCATTTTAAAGCCATTTTTAAGGCATTTCGCGCATACATGAAATGAACACATTTTTCTCCAAAACTATAACAGATGCAAGCTTGTCCTGTTTGGTGGAGATGATATTTAATAAAATAAGTAGAAATCCACTAAAAGTTTTGTTTGGTTATCTTGCAATCCCGAGATAATCGTCTCCATGCTCCAAATCCATTTTAAAGCCATTTTTAAGGCATTTCGCGCATACATGAAATGAACACATTTTTCTCCAAAACTATAACAGATGCAAGCTTGTCCTGTTTGGTGGAGATGATATTTAATAAAATAAGTAGAAATCCACTAAAAGTTTTGTTTGGTTATCTTGCAATCCCGAGATAATCGTCTCCATGCTCCAAATCCATTTTAAAGCCATTTTTAAGGCATTTCGCGCATACATGAAATGAACACATTTTTCTCCAAAACTATAACAGATGCAAGCTTGTCCTGTTTGGTGGAGATGATATTTAATAAAATAAGTAGAAATCCACTAAAAGTTTTGTTTGGTTATCTTGCAATCCCGAGATAATCGTCTCCATGCTCCAAATCCATTTTAAAGCCATTTTTAAGGCATTTCGCGCATACATGAAATGAACACATTTTTCTCCAAAACTATAACAGATGCAAGCTTGTCCTGTTTGGTGGAGATGATATTTAATAAAATAAGTAGAAATCCACTAAAAGTTTTGTTTGGTTATCTTGCAATCCCGAGATAATCGTCTCCATGCTCCAAATCCATTTTAAAGCCATTTTTAAGGCATTTCGCGCATACATGAAATGAACACATTTTTCTCCAAAACTATAACAGATGCAAGCTTGTCCTGTTTGGTGGAGATGATATTTAATAAAATAAGTAGAAATCCACTAAACGTTTTGTTTGGTTATATTGCAATCCCGAGATAATCGTCTCCATGCTCCAAATCCATTTTAAAGCCATTTTTAAGGCATTTCGCGCATACATGAAATGAACACATTTTTCTCCAAAACTATAACAGATGCAAGCTTGTCCTGTTTGGTGGAGATGATATTTAATAAAATAAGTAGAAATCCACTAAAAGTTTTGTTTGGTTATCTTGCAATCCCGAGATAATCGTCTCCATGCTCCAAATCCATTTTAAAGCCATTTTTAAGGCATTTCGCGCATACATGAAATGAACACATTTTTCTCCAAAACTATAACAGATGCAAGCTTGTCCTGTTTGGTGGAGATGATATTTAATAAAATAAGTAGAAATCCACTAAAAGTTTTGTTTGGTTATCTTGCAATCCCGAGATAATCGTCTCCATGCTCCAAATCCATTTTAAAGCCATTTTTAAGGCATTTCGCGCATACATGAAATGAACACATTTTTCTCCAAAACTATAACAGATGCAAGCTTGTCCTGTTTGGTGGAGATGATATTTAATAAAATAAGTAGAAATCCACTAAAAGTTTTGTTTGGTTATCTTGCAATCCCGAGATAATCGTCTCCATGCTCCAAATCCATTTTAAAGCCATTTTTAAGGCATTTCGCGCATACATGAAATGAACACATTTTTCTCCAAAACTATAACAGATGCAAGCTTGTCCTGTTTGGTGGAGATGATATTTAATAAAATAAGTAGAAATCCACTAAAAGTTTTGTTTGGTTATATTGCAATCCCGAGATAATCGTCTCCATGCTCCAAATCCATTTTAAAGCCATTTTTAAGGCATTTCGCGCATACATGAAATGAACACATTTTTCTCCAAAACTATAACAGATGCAAGCTTGTCCTGTTTGGTGGAGATGATATTTAATAAAATAAGTAGAAATCCACTAAAAGTTTTGTTTGGTTATATTGCAATCCCGAGATAATCGTCTCCATGCTCCAAATCCATTTTAAAGCCATTTTTAAGGCATTTCGCGCATACATGAAATGAACACATTTTTCTCCAAAACTATAACAGATGCAAGCTTGTCCTGTTTGGTGGAGATGATATTTAATAAAATAAGTAGAAATCCACTAAAAGTTTTGCTTGGTTATCTTGCAATCCCGAGATAATCGTCTCCATGCTCCAAATCCATTTTTAAAGCCATTTTTAAGGCATTTCGCGCATACATGAAATGAACACATTTTTCTCCAAAACTATAACAGATGCAAGCTTGTCCTGTTTGGTGGAGATGATATTTAATAAAATAAGTAGAAATCCACTAAAAGTTTTGTTTGGTTATATTGCAATCCCGAGATAATCGTCTCCATGCTCCAAATCCATTTTAAAGCCATTTTTAAGGCATTTCGCGCATACATGAAATGAACACATTTTTCTCCAAAACTATAACAGATGCAAGCTTGTCCTGTTTGGTGGAGATGATATTTAATAAAATAAGTAGAAATCCACTAAAAGTTTTGTTTGGTTATCTTGCAATCCCGAGATAATCGTCTCCATGCTCCAAATCCATTTTAAAGCCATTTTTAAGGCATTTCGCGCATACATGAAATGAACACATTTTTCTCCAAAACTATAACAGATGCAAGCTTGTCCTGTTTGGTGGAGATGATATTTAATAAAATAAGTAGAAATCCACTAAAAGTTTTGTTTGGTTATCTTGCAATCCCGAGATAATCGTCTCCATGCTCCAAATCCATTTTAAAGCCATTTTTAAGGCATTTCGCGCATACATGAAATGAACACATTTTTCTCCAAAACTATAACAGATGCAAGCTTGTCCTGTTTGGTGGAGATGATATTTAATAAAATAAGTAGAAATCCACTAAAAGTTTTGTTTGGTTATCTTGCAATCCCGAGATAATCGTCTCCATGCTCCAAATCCATTTTAAAGCCATTTTTAAGGCATTTCGCGCATACATGAAATGAACACATTTTTCTCCAAAACTATAACAGATGCAAGCTTGTCCTGTTTGGTGGAGATGATATTTAATAAAATAAGTAGAAATCCACAAAAAGTTTTGTTTGGTTATCTTGCAATCCCGAGATAATCGTCTCCATGCTTCAAATCCATTTTAAAGCCATTTTTAAGGCATTTCGCGCATACATGAAATGAACACATTTTTCTCCAAAACTATA
Source organism: Anomaloglossus baeobatrachus (assembly GCF_048569485.1). Taxonomy (NCBI): domain Eukaryota; kingdom Metazoa; phylum Chordata; class Amphibia; order Anura; family Aromobatidae; genus Anomaloglossus; species Anomaloglossus baeobatrachus. Next base: position 6,180 of record NW_027443282.1, on the reverse strand, counting down.
ACAGATGCAAGCTTGTCCTGTTTGGTGGAGATGATGTTTAATAAAATAAGTAGAAATCCACTAAAAGTTTTGTTTGGTTATCTTGCAATCCCGAGATAATCGTCTCCATGCTCCAAATCCATTTTAAAGCCATTTTTAAGGCATTTCGCGCATACATGAAATGAACACATTTTTCTCCAAAACTATAACAGATGCAAGCTTGTCCTGTTTGGTGGAGATGATATTTAATAAAATAAGTAGAAATCCACTAAAAGTTTTGTTTGGTTATCTTGCAATCCCGAGATAATCGTCTCCATGCTCCAAATCCATTTTAAAGCCATTTTTAAGGCATTTCGCGCATACATGAAATGAACACATTTTTCTCCAAAACTATAACAGATGCAAGCTTGTCCTGTTTGGTGGAGATGATATTTAACAAAATAAGTAGAAATCCACTAAAAGTTTTGTTTGGTTATATTGCAATCCCGAGATAATCGTCTCCATGCTCCAAATCCATTTTAAAGCCATTTTTAAGGCATTTCGCGCATACATGAAATGAACACATTTTTCTCCAAAACTATAACAGATGCAAGCTTGTCCTGTTTGGTGGAGATGATATTTAATAAAATAAGTAGAAATCCACTAAAAGTTTTGTTTGGTTATCTTGCAATCCCGAGATAATCGTCTCCATGCTCCAAATCCATTTTAAAGCCATTTTTAAGGCATTTCGCGCATACATGAAATGAACACATTTTTCTCCAAAACTATAACAGATGCAAGCTTGTCCTGTTTGGTGGAGATGATATTTAATAAAATAAGTAGAAATCCACTAAAAGTTTTGTTTGGTTATCTTGCAATCCCGAGATAATCGTCTCCATGCTCCAAATCCATTTTAAAGCCATTTTTAAGGCATTTCGCGCATACATGAAATGAACACATTTTTCTCCAAAACTATAACAGATGCAAGCTTGTCCTGTTTGGTGGAGATGATATTTAATAAAATAAGTAGAAATCCACTAAAAGTTTTGTTTGGTTATCTTGCAATCCCGAGATAATCGTCTCCATGCTCCAAATCCATTTTAAAGCCATTTTTAAGGCATTTCGCGCATACATGAAATGAACACATTTTTCTCCAAAACTATAACAGATGCAAGCTTGTCCTGTTTGGTGGAGATGATATTTAATAAAATAAGTAGAAATCCACTAAAAGTTTTGTTTGGTTATCTTGCAATCCCGAGATAATCGTCTCCATGCTCCAAATCCATTTTAAAGCCATTTTTAAGGCATTTCGCGCATACATGAAATGAACACATTTTTCTCCAAAACTATAACAGATGCAAGCTTGTCCTGTTTGGTGGAGATGATATTTAATAAAATAAGTAGAAATCCACTAAAAGTTTTGTTTGGTTATCTTGCAATCCCGAGATAATCGTCTCCATGCTCCAAATCCATTTTAAAGCCATTTTTAAGGCATTTCGCGCATACATGAAATGAACACATTTTTCTCCAAAACTATAGCAGATGCAAGCTTGTCCTGTTTGGTGGAGATGATATTTAATAAAATAAGTAGAAATCCACTAAAAGTTTTGTTTGGTTATCTTGCAATCCCGAGATAATCGTCTCCATGCTCCAAATCCATTTTAAAGCCATTTTTAAGGCATTTCGCGCATACATGAAATGAACACATTTTTCTCCAAAACTATAACAGATGCAAGCTTGTCCTGTTTGGTGGAGATGATATTTAATAAAATAAGTAGAAATCCACTAAAAGTTTTGTTTGGTTATCTTGCAATCCCGAGATAATCGTCTCCATGCTCCAAATCCATTTTAAAGCCATTTTTAAGGAATTTCGCGCATACATGAAATGAACACATTTTTCTCCAAAACTATAACAGATGCAAGCTTGTCCTGTTTGGTGGAGATGATATTTAATAAAATAAGTAGAAATCCACTAAAAGTTTTGTTTGGTTATCTTGCAATCCCGAGATAATCGTCTCCATGCTCCAAATCCATTTTAAAGTCATTTTTAAGGCATTTCGCGCATACATGAAATGAACACATTTTTCTCCAAAACTATAACAGATGCAAGCTTGTCCTGTTTGGTGGAGATGATATTTAATAAAATAAGTAGAAATCCACTAAACGTTTTGTTTGGTTATATTGCAATCCCGAGATAATCGTCTCCATGCTCCAAATCCATTTTAAAGCCATTTTTAAGGCATTTCGCGCATACATGAAATGAACACATTTTTCTCCAAAACTATAACAGATGCAAGCTTGTCCTGTTTGGTGGAGATGATATTTAATAAAATAAGTAGAAATCCACTAAAAGTTTTGTTTGGTTATCTTGCAATCCCGAGATAATCGTCTCCATGCTCCAAATCCATTTTAAAGCCATTTTTAAGGCATTTCGCGCATACATGAAATTAACACATTTTTCTCCAAAACTATAACAGATGCAAGCTTGTCCTGTTTGGTGGAGATGATATTTAATAAAATAAGTAGAAATCCACTAAAAGTTTTGTTTGGTTATCTTGCAATCCCGAGATAATCGTCTCCATGCTCCAAATCCATTTTAAAGCCATTTTTAAGGCATTTCGCGCATACATGAAATGAACACATTTTTCTCCAAAACTATAACAGATGCAAGCTTGTCCTGTTTGGTGGAGATGATATTTAATAAAATAAGTAGAAATCCACTAAAAGTTTTGTTTGGTTATATTGCAATCCCGAGATAATCGTCTCCATGCTCCAAATCCATTTTAAAGCCATTTTTAAGGCATTTCGCGCATACATGAAATGAACACATTTTTCTCCAAAACTATAACAGATGCAAGCTTGTCCTGTTTGGTGGAGATGATATTTAATAAAATAAGTAGAAATCCACTAAAAGTTTTGTTTGGTTATATTGCAATCCCGAGATAATCGTCTCCATGCTCCAAATCCATTTTAAAGCCATTTTTAAGGCATTTCGCGCATACATGAAATGAACACATTTTTCTCCAAAACTATAACAGATGCAAGCTTGTCCTGTTTGGTGGAGATGATATTTAATAAAATAAGTAGAAATCCACTAAAAGTTTTGCTTGGTTATCTTGCAATCCCGAGATAATCGTCTCCATGCTCCAAATCCATTTTAAAGCCATTTTTAAGGCATTTCGCGCATACATGAAATGAACACATTTTTCTCCAAAACTATAACAGATGCAAGCTTGTCCTGTTTGGTGGAGATGATATTTAATAAAATAAGTAGAAATCCACTAAAAGTTTTGTTTGGTTATATTGCAATCCCGAGATAATCGTCTCCATGCTCCAAATCCATTTTAAAGCCATTTTTAAGGCATTTCGCGCATACATGAAATGAACACATTTTTCTCCAAAACTATAACAGATGCAAGCTTGTCCTGTTTGGTGGAGATGATATTTAATAAAATAAGTAGAAATCCACTAAAAGTTTTGTTTGGTTATCTTGCAATCCCGAGATAATCGTCTCCATGCTCCAAATCCATTTTAAAGCCATTTTTAAGGCATTTCGCGCATACATGAAATGAACACATTTTTCTCCAAAACTATAACAGATGCAAGCTTGTCCTGTTTGGTGGAGATGATATTTAATAAAATAAGTAGAAATCCACTAAACGTTTTGTTTGGTTATATTGCAATCCCGAGATAATCGTCTCCATGCTCCAAATCCATTTTAAAGCCATTTTTAAGGCATTTCGCGCATACATGAAATGAACACATTTTTCTCCAAAACTATAACAGATGCAAGCTTGTCCTGTTTGGTGGAGATGATATTTAATAAAATAAGTAGAAATCCACTAAAAGTTTTGTTTGGTTATCTTGCAATCCCGAGATAATCGTCTCCATGCTCCAAATCCATTTTAAAGCCATTTTTAAGGCATTTCGCGCATACATGAAATGAACACATTTTTCTCCAAAACTATAACAGATGCAAGCTTGTCCTGTTTGGTGGAGATGATATTTAATAAAATAAGTAGAAATCCACTAAAAGTTTTGTTTGGTTATCTTGCAATCCCGAGATAATCGTCTCCATGCTCCAAATCCATTTTAAAGCCATTTTTAAGGCATTTCGCGCATACATGAAATGAACACATTTTTCTCCAAAACTATAACAGATGCAAGCTTGTCCTGTTTGGTGGAGATGATATTTAATAAAATAAGTAGAAATCCACTAAAAGTTTTGTTTGGTTATATTGCAATCCCGAGATAATCGTCTCCATGCTCCAAATCCATTTTAAAGCCATTTTTAAGGCATTTCGCGCATACATGAAATGAACACATTTTTCTCCAAAACTATAACAGATGCAAGCTTGTCCTGTTTGGTGGAGATGATATTTAATAAAATAAGTAGAAATCCACTAAAAGTTTTGTTTGGTTATATTGCAATCCCGAGATAATCGTCTCCATGCTCCAAATCCATTTTAAAGCCATTTTTAAGGCATTTCGCGCATACATGAAATGAACACATTTTTCTCCAAAACTATAACAGATGCAAGCTTGTCCTGTTTGGTGGAGATGATATTTAATAAAATAAGTAGAAATCCACTAAAAGTTTTGCTTGGTTATCTTGCAATCCCGAGATAATCGTCTCCATGCTCCAAATCCATTTTAAAGCCATTTTTAAGGCATTTCGCGCATACATGAAATGAACACATTTTTCTCCAAAACTATAACAGATGCAAGCTTGTCCTGTTTGGTGGAGATGATATTTAATAAAATAAGTAGAAATCCACTAAAAGTTTTGTTTGGTTATATTGCAATCCCGAGATAATCGTCTCCATGCTCCAAATCCATTTTAAAGCCATTTTTAAGGCATTTCGCGCATACATGAAATGAACACATTTTTCTCCAAAACTATAACAGATGCAAGCTTGTCCTGTTTGGTGGAGATGATATTTAATAAAATAAGTAGAAATCCACTAAAAGTTTTGCTTGGTTATCTTGCAATCCCGAGATAATCGTCTCCATGCTCCAAATCCATTTTAAAGCCATTTTTAAGGCATTTCGCGCATACATGAAATGAACACATTTTTCTCCAAAACTATAACAGATGCAAGCTTGTCCTGTTTGGTGGAGATGATATTTAATAAAATAAGTAGAAATCCACTAAAAGTTTTGTTTGGTTATATTGCAATCCCGAGATAATCGTCTCCATGCTCCAAATCCATTTTAAAGCCATTTTTAAGGCATTTCGCGCATACATGAAATGAACACATTTTTCTCCAAAACTATAACAGATGCAAGCTTGTCCTGTTTGGTGGAGATGATATTTAATAAAATAAGTAGAAATCCACTAAAAGTTTTGTTTGGTTATCTTGCAATCCCGAGATAATCGTCTCCATGCTCCAAATCCATTTTAAAGCCATTTTTAAGGCATTTCGCGCATACATGAAATGAACACATTTTTCTCCAAAACTATAACAGATGCAAGCTTGTCCTGTTTGGTGGAGATGATATTTAATAAAATAAGTAGAAATCCACTAAAAGTTTTGTTTGGTTATCTTGCAATCCCGAGATAATCGTCTCCATGCTCCAAATCCATTTTAAAGCCATTTTTAAGGCATTTCGCGCATACATGAAATGAACACATTTTTCTCCAAAACTATAACAGATGCAAGCTTGTCCTGTTTGGTGGAGATGATATTTAATAAAATAAGTAGAAATCCACTAAAAGTTTTGTTTGGTTATCTTGCAATCCCGAGATAATCGTCTCCATGCTCCAAATCCATTTTAAAGCCATTTTTAAGGCATTTCGCGCATACATGAAATGAACACATTTTTCTCCAAAACTATAACAGATGCAAGCTTGTCCTGTTTGGTGGAGATGATATTTAATAAAATAAGTAGAAATCCACAAAAAGTTTTGTTTGGTTATCTTGCAATCCCGAGATAATCGTCTCCATGCTTCAAATCCATTTTAAAGCCATTTTTAAGGCATTTCGCGCATACATGAAATGAACACATTTTTCTCCAAAACTATAACAGATGCAAGCTTGTCCTGTTTGGTGGAGATGATGTTTAATAAAATAAGTAGAAATCCACTAAAGTTTTGTTTGGTTATCTTGCAATCCCGAGATAATCGTCTCCATGCTCCAAATCCATTTTAAAGCCATTTTTAAGGCATTTCGCGCATACATGAAATGAACACATTTTTCTCCAAAACTATAACAGATGCAA
>NW_027443281.1:0-51217 GCF_048569485.1 Anomaloglossus baeobatrachus | reverse complement strand
CTCCAAATCCATTTTAAAGCCATTTTTAAGGCATTTCGCGCATACATGAAATGAACACATTTTTCTCCAAAACTATAACAGATGCAAGCTTGTCCTGTTTGGTGGAGATGATATTTAATAAAATAAGTAGAAATCCACTAAAAGTTTTGTTTGGTTATCTTGCAATCCCGAGATAATCGTCTCCATGCTCCAAATCCATTTTAAAGCCATTTTTAAGGCATTTCGCGCATACATGAAATGAACACATTTTTCTCCAAAACTATAACAGATGCAAGCTTGTCCTGTTTGGTGGAGATGATATTTAATAAAATAAGTAGAAATCCACTAAAAGTTTTGTTTGGTTATCTTGCAATCCCGAGATAATCGTCTCCATGCTCCAAATCCATTTTAAAGCCATTTTTAAGGCATTTCGCGCATACATGAAATGAACACATTTTTCTCCAAAACTATAACAGATGCAAGCTTGTCCTGTTTGGTGGAGATGATATTTAATAAAATAAGTAGAAATCCACTAAAAGTTTTGTTTGGTTATCTTGCAATCCCGAGATAATCGTCTCCATGCTCCAAATCCATTTTAAAGCCATTTTTAAGGCATTTCGCGCATACATGAAATGAACACATTTTTCTCCAAAACTATAACAGATGCAAGCTTGTCCTGTTTGGTGGAGATGATATTTAATAAAATAAGTAGAAATCCACTAAAAGTTTTGTTTGGTTATCTTGCAATCCCGAGATAATCGTCTCCATGCTCCAAATCCATTTAAAGCCATTTTTAAGGCATTTCGCGTATACATGAAATGAACACATTTTTCTCCAAAACTATAACAGATGCAAGCTTGTCCTGTTTGGTGGAGATGATATTTAATAAAATAAGTAGAAATCCACTAAAAGTTTTGTTTGGTTATCTTGCAATCCCGAGATAATCGTCTCCATGCTCCAAATCCATTTTAAAGCCATTTTTAAGGCATTTCGCGCATACATGAAATGAACACATTTTTCTCCAAAACTATAACAGATGCAAGCTTGTCCTGTTTGGTGGAGATGATATTTAATAAAATAAGTAGAAATCCACTAAAAGTTTTGTTTGGTTATCTTGCAATCCCGAGATAATCGTCTCCATGCTCCAAATCCATTTTAAAGCCATTTTTAAGGCATTTCGCGCATACATGAAATGAACACATTTTTCTCCAAAACTATAACAGATGCAAGCTTGTCCTGTTTGGTGGAGATGATATTTAATAAAATAAGTAGAAATCCACTAAAAGTTTTGTTTGGTTATCTTGCAATCCCGAGATAATCGTCTCCATGCTCCAAATCCATTTTAAAGCCATTTTTAAGGCATTTCGCGCATACATGAAATGAACACATTTTTCTCCAAAACTATAACAGATGCAAGCTTGTCCTGTTTGGTGGAGATGATATTTAATAAAATAAGTAGAAATCCACTAAAAGTTTTGTTTGGTTATCTTGCAATCCCGAGATAATCGTCTCCATGCTCCAAATCCATTTTAAAGCCATTTTTAAGGCATTTCGCGCATACATGAAATGAACACATTTTTCTCCAAAACTATAACAGATGCAAGCTTGTCCTGTTTGGTGGAGATGATATTTAATAAAATAAGTAGAAATCCACTAAAAGTTTTGTTTGGTTATCTTGCAATCCCGAGATAATCGTCTCCATGCTCCAAATCCATTTTAAAGCCATTTTTAAGGCATTTCGCGCATACATGAAATGAACACATTTTTCTCCAAAACTATAACAGATGCAAGCTTGTCCTGTTTGGTGGAGATGATATTTAATAAAATAAGTAGAAATCCACTAAAAGTTTTGTTTGGTTATCTTGCAATCCCGAGATAATCGTCTCCATGCTCCAAATCCATTTTAAAGCCATTTTTAAGGCATTTCGCGCATACATGAAATGAACACATTTTTCTCCAAAACTATAACAGATGCAAGCTTGTCCTGTTTGGTGGAGATGATATTTAATAAAATAAGTAGAAATCCACTAAAAGTTTTGTTTGGTTATCTTGCAATCCCGAGATAATCGTCTCCATGCTCCAAATCCATTTAAAGCCATTTTTAAGGCATTTCGCGCATACATGAAATGAACACATTTTTCTCCAAAACTATAACAGATGCAAGCTTGTCCTGTTTGGTGGAGATGATATTTAATAAAATAAGTAGAAATCCACTAAAAGTTTTGTTTGGTTATCTTGCAATCCCGAGATAATCGTCTCCATGCTCCAAATCCATTTTAAAGCCATTTTTAAGGCATTTCGCGCATACATGAAATGAACACATTTTTCTCCAAAACTATAACAGATGCAAGCTTGTCCTGTTTGGTGGAGATGATATTTAATAAAATAAGTAGAAATCCACTAAAAGTTTTGTTTGGTTATCTTGCAATCCCGAGATAATCGTCTCCATGCTCCAAATCCATTTTAAAGCCATTTTTAAGGCATTTCGCGCATACATGAAATGAACACATTTTTCTCCAAAACTATAACAGATGCAAGCTTGTCCTGTTTGGTGGAGATGATATTTAATAAAATAAGTAGAAATCCACTAAAAGTTTTGTTTGGTTATCTTGCAATCCCGAGATAATCGTCTCCATGCTCCAAATCCATTTTAAAGCCATTTTTAAGGCATTTCGCGCATACATGAAATGAACACATTTTTCTCCAAAACTATAACAGATGCAAGCTTGTCCTGTTTGGTGGAGATGATATTTAATAAAATAAGTAGAAATCCACTAAAAGTTTTGTTTGGTTATATTGCAATCCCGAGATAATCGTCTCCATGCTCCAAATCCATTTTAAAGCCATTTTTAAGGCATTTCGCGCATACATGAAATGAACACATTTTTCTCCAAAACTATAACAGATGCAAGCTTGTCCTGTTTGGTGGAGATGATATTTAATAAATAAGTAGAAATCCACTAAAAGTTTTGTTTGGTTATCTTGCAATCCCGAGATAATCGTCTCCATGCTCCAAATCCATTTTAAAGCCATTTTTAAGGCATTTCGCGCATACATGAAATGAACACATTTTTCTCCAAAACTATAACAGATGCAAGCTTGTCCTGTTTGATGGAGATGATATTTAATAAAATAAGTAGAAATCCACTAAAAGTTTTGTTTGGTTATCTTGCAATCCCGAGATAATCGTCTCCATGCTCCAAATCCATTTTAAAGCCATTTTTAAGGCATTTCGCGCATACATGAAATGAACACATTTTTCTCCAAAACTATAACAGATGCAAGCTTGTCCTGTTTGGTGGAGATGATATTTAATAAAATAAGTAGAAATCCACTAAAAGTTTTGTTTGGTTATCTTGCAATCCCGAGATAATCGTCTCCATGCTCCAAATCCATTTTAAAGCCATTTTTAAGGCATTTCGCGCATACATGAAATGAACACATTTTTCTCCAAAACTATAACAGATGCAAGCTTGTCCTGTTTGGTGGAGATGATATTTAATAAAATAAGTAGAAATCCACTAAAAGTTTTGTTTGGTTATCTTGCAATCCCGAGATAATCGTCTCCATGCCCAAATCCATTTTAAAGCCATTTTTAAGGCATTTCGCGCATACATAAAATGAACACATTTTTCTCCAAAACTATAACAGATGCAAGCTTGTCCTGTTTGGTGGAGATGATCTTTAATAAAATAAGTAGAAATCCACTAAAAGTTTTGTTTGGTTATATTGCAATCCCGAGATAATCGTCTCCATGCTCCAAATCCATTTTAAAGCCATTTTTAAGGCATTTCGCGCATACATGAAATGAACACATTTTTCTCCAAAACTATAACAGATGCAAGCTTGTCCTGTTTGGTGGAGATGATATTTAATAAAATAAGTAGAAATCCACTAAAAGTTTTGTTTGGTTATCTTGCAATCCCGAGATAATCGTCTCCATGCTCCAAATCCATTTTAAAGCCATTTTTAAGGCATTTCGCGCATACATGAAATGAACACATTTTTCTCCAAAACTATAACAGATGCAAGCTTGTCCTGTTTGGTGGAGATGATATTTAATAAAATAAGTAGAAATCCACTAAAAGTTTTGTTTGGTTATCTTGCAATCCCGAGATAATCGTCTCCATGCTCCAAATCCATTTTAAAGCCATTTTTAAGGCATTTCGCGCATACATGAAATGAACACATTTTTCTCCAAAACTATAACAGATGCAAGCTTGTCCTGTTTGGTGGAGATGATATTTAATAAAATAAGTAGAAATCCACTAAAAGTTTTGTTTGGTTATCTTGCAATCCCGAGATAATCGTCTCCATGCTCCAAATCCATTTTAAAGCCATTTTTAAGGCATTTCGCGCATACATGAAATGAACACATTTTTCTCCAAAACTATAACAGATGCAAGCTTGTCCTGTTTGGTGGAGATGATATTTAATAAAATAAGTAGAAATCCACTAAAAGTTTTGTTTGGTTATATTGCAATCCCGAGATAATCGTCTCCATGCTCCAAATCCATTTTAAAGCCATTTTTAAGGCATTTCGCGCATACATGAAATGAACACATTTTTCTCCAAAACTATAACAGATGCAAGCTTGTCCTGTTTGGTGGAGATGATATTTAATAAAATAAGTAGAAATCCACTAAAAGTTTTGTTTGGTTATCTTGCAATCCCGAGATAATCGTCTCCATGCTCCAAATCCATTTTAAAGCCATTTTTAAGGCATTTCGCGCATACATGAAATGAACACATTTTTCTCCAAAACTATAACAGATGCAAGCTTGTCCTGTTTGGTGGAGATGATATTTAATAAAATAAGTAGAAATCCACTAAAAGTTTTGTTTGGTTATCTTGCAATCCCGAGATAATCGTCTCCATGCTCCAAATCCATTTTAAAGCCATTTTTAAGGCATTTCGCGCATACATGAAATGAACACATTTTTCTCCAAAACTATAACAGATGCAAGCTTGTCCTGTTTGGTGGAGATGATATTTAATAAAATAAGTAGAAATCCACTAAAAGTTTTGTTTGGTTATCTTGCAATCCCGAGATAATCGTCTCCATGCTCCAAATCCATTTTAAAGCCATTTTTAAGGCATTTCGCGCATACATGAAATGAACACATTTTTCTCCAAAACTATAACAGATGCAAGCTTGTCCTGTTTGGTGGAGATGATATTTAATAAAATAAGTAGAAATCCACTAAAAGTTTTGTTTGGTTATCTTGCAATCCCGAGATAATCGTCTCCATGCTCCAAATCCATTTTAAAGCCATTTTTAAGGCATTTCGCGCATACATGAAATGAACACATTTTTCTCCAAAACTATAACAGATGCAAGCTTGTCCTGTTTGGTGGAGATGATATTTAATAAAATAAGTAGAAATCCACTAAAAGTTTTGTTTGGTTATCTTGCAATCCCGAGATAATCGTCTTCATGCTCCAAATCCATTTTAAAGCCATTTTTAAGGCATTTCGCGCATACATGAAATGAACACATTTTTCTCCAAAACTATAACAGATGCAAGCTTGTCCTGTTTGGTGGAGATGATATTTAATAAAATAAGTAGAAATCCACTAAAAGTTTTGTTTGGTTATCTTGCAATCCCGAGATAATCGTCTCCATGCTCCAAATCCATTTTAAAGCCATTTGTAAGGCATTTCGCGCATACATGAAATGAACACATTTTTCTCCAAAACTATAACAGATGCAAGCTTGTCCTGTTTGGTGGAGATGATATTTAATAAAATAAGTAGAAATCCACTAAAAGTTTTGTTTGGTTATATTGCAATCCCGAGATAATCGTCTCCATGCTCCAAATCCATTTTAAAGCCATTTTTAAGGCATTTCACGCATACATGAAATGAACACATTTTTCTCCAAAACTATAACAGATGCAAGCTTGTCCTGTTTGGTGGAGATGATATTTAATAAAATAAGTAGAAATCCACTAAAAGTTTTGTTTGGTTATCTTTCAATCCCGAGATAATCGTCTCCATGCTCCAAATCCATTTTAAAGCCATTTTTAAGACATTTCGCGCATACATGAAATGAACACATTTTTCTCCAAAACTATAACAGATGCAAGCTTGTCCTGTTTGGTGGAGATGATATTTAATAAAATAAGTAGAAATCCACTAAAAGTTTTGTTTGGTTATCTTGCAATCCCGAGATAATCGTCTCCATGCTCCAAATCCATTTTAAGGCATTTCGCGCATACATGAAATGAACACATTTTTCTCCAAAACTATAACAGATGCAAGCTTGTCCTGTTTGGTGGAGATGATATTTAATAAAATAAGTAGAAATCCACTAAAAGTTTTGTTTGGTTATCTTGCAATCCCGAGATAATCGTCTCCATGCTCCAAATCCATTTTAAAGCCATTTTTAAGGCATTTCGCGCATACATGAAATGAACACATTTTTCTCCAAAACTATAACAGATGCAAGCTTGTCCTGTTTGGTGGAGATGATATTTAATAAAATAAGTAGAAATCCACTAAAAGTTTTGTTTGGTTATCTTGCAATCCCGAGATAATCGTCTCCATGCTCCAAATCCATTTTAAAGCCATTTTTAAGGCATTTCGCGCATACATGAAATGAACACATTTTTCTCCAAAACTATAACAGATGCAAGCTTGTCCTGTTTGGTGGAGATGATATTTAATAAAATAAGTAGAAATCCACTAAAAGTTTTGTTTGGTTATCTTGCAATCCCGAGATAATCGTCTCCATGCTCCAAATCCATTTTAAAGCCATTTTTAAGGCATTTCGCGCATACATGAAATGAACACATTTTTCTCCAAAACTATAACAGATGCAAGCTTGTCCTGTTTGGTGGAGATGATATTTAATAAAATAAGTAGAAATCCACTAAAAGTTTTGTTTGGTTATCTTGCAATCCCGAGATAATCGTCTCCATGCTCCAAATCCATTTTAAAGCCATTTTTAAGGCATTTCGCGCATACATGAAATGAACACATTTTTCTCCAAAACTATAACAGATGCAAGCTTGTCCTGTTTGGTGGAGATAATATTTAATAAAATAAGTAGAAATCTACTAAAAGTTTCGTTTGTTTATATTGCCATCCTGAGATAATCGTCTCCATGCTCCAAATCCATTTTAAAGCCATTTCAAAGGCATTTTGCGCATACATGAAATGAACACATTTTTCTCCAAAACTATAACACATGCAAGCTTGTCCTGTTTGGTGGAGATGATATTTAATAAAATAAGTAGAAATCCACTAAAAGTTTTGTTTGGTTATCTTGCAATCCCGAGATAATCGTCTCCATGCTCCAAATCCATTTTAAAGCCATTTTTAAGGCATTTCGCGCATACATGAAATGAACACATTTTTCTCCAAAACTATAACAGATGCAAGCTTGTCCTGTTTGGTGGAGATGATATTTAATAAAATAAGTAGAAATCCACTAAAAGTTTTGTTTGGTTATCTTGCAATCCCGAGATAATCGTCTCCATGCTCCAAATCCATTTTAAAGCCATTTTTAAGGCATTTCGCGCATACATGAAATGAACACATTTTTCTCCAAAACTATAACTGATGCAAGCTTGTCCTGTTTGGTGGAGATGATATTTAATAAAATAAGTAGAAATCCACTAAAAGTTTTGTTTGGTTATCTTGCAATCCCGAGATAATCGTCTCCATGCTCCAAATCCATTTTAAAGCCATTTTTAAGGCATTTCGCGCATACATGAAATGAACACATTTTTCTCCAAAACTATAACAGATGCAAGCTTGTCCTGTTTGGTGGAGATAATATTTAATAAAATAAGTAGAAATCTACTAAAAGTTTCGTTTGTTTATATTGCCATCCTGAGATAATCGTCTCCATGCTCCAAATCCATTTTAAAGCCATTTCAAAGGCATTTCGCGCATACATGAAATGAACACATTTTTCTCCAAAACTATAACACATGCAAGCTTGTCCTGTTTGGTGGAGATGATATTTAATAAAATAAGTAGAAATCCACTAAAAGTTTTGTTTGGTTATCTTGCAATCCCGAGATAATCGTCTCCATGCTCCAAATCCATTTTAAAGCCATTTTTAAGGCATTTCGCGCATACATGAAATAAACACATTTTTCTCCAAAACTATAACAGATGCAAGCTTGTCCTGTTTGGTGGAGATGATATTTAATAAAATAAGTAGAAATCCACTAAAAGTTTTGTTTGGTTATCTTGCAATCCCGAGATAATCGTCTCCATGCTCCAAATCCATTTTAAAGCCATTTTTAAGGCATTTCGCGCATACATGAAATGAACACATTTTTCTCCAAAACTATAACAGATGCAAGCTTGTCCTGTTTGGTGGAGATGATATTTAATAAAATAAGTAGAAATCCACTAAAAGTTTTGTTTGGTTATCTTTCAAGTCCGAGATAATCGTCTCCATGCTCCAAATCCATTTTAAAGCCATTTTTAAGGCATTTCGCGCATACATGAAATGAACACATTTTTCTCCAAAACTATAACAGATGCAAGCTTGTCCTGTTTGGTGGAGATGATATTTAATAAAATAAGTAGAAATCCACTAAAAGTTTTGTTTGGTTATCTTGCAATCCCGAGATAATCGTCTCCATGCTCCAAATCCATTTTAAAGCCATTTTTAAGGCATTTCGCGCATACATGAAATGAACACATTTTTCTCCAAAACTATAACAGATGCAAGCTTGTCCTGTTTGGTGGAGATGATATTTAATAAAATAAGTAGAAATCCACTAAAAGTTTTGTTTGGTTATCTTGCAATCCCGAGATAATCGTCTCCATGCTCCAAATCCATTTTAAAGCCATTTTTAAGGCATTTCGCGCATACATGAAATGAACACATTTTTCTCCAAAACTATAACAGATGCAAGCTTGTCCTGTTTGGTGGAGATGATATTTAATAAAATAAGTAGAAATCCACTAAAAGTTTTGTTTGGTTATCTTGCAATCCCGAGATAATCGTCTCCATGCTCCAAATCCATTTTAAAGCCATTTTTAAGGCATTTCGCGCATACATGAAATGAACACATTTTTCTCCAAAACTAACAGATGCAAGCTTGTCCTGTTTGGTGGAGATGATATTTAATAAAATAAGTAGAATCCACTAAAAGTTTTGTTTGGTTATCTTGCAATCCCGAGATAATCGTCTCCATGTTCCAAATCCATTTTAAAGCCATTTTTAAGGCATTTCGCGCATACATGAAATGAACACATTTTTCTCCAAAACTATAACAGATGCAAGCTTGTCCTGTTTGGTGGAGATGATATTTAATAAAATAAGTAGAAATCCACTAAAATTTTTGTTTGGTTATCTTGCAATCCCGAGATAATCGTCTCCATGCTCCAAATCCATTTTAAAGCCATTTCAAAGGCATTTTGCGCATACATGAAATGAACACATTTTTCTCCAAAACTATAACACATGCAAGCTTGTCCTGTTTGGTGGAGATGATATTTAATAAAATAAGTAGAAATCCACTAAAAGTTTTGTTTGGTTATCTTGCAATCCCGAGATAATCGTCTCCATGCTCCAAATCCATTTTAAAGCCATTTTTAAGGCATTTCGCGCATACATGAAATGAACACATTTTTCTCCAAAACTATAACAGATGCAAGCTTGTCCTGTTTGGTGGAGATGATATTTAATAAAATAAGTAGAAATCCACTAAAAGTTTTGTTTGGTTATCTTGCAATCCCGAGATAATCGTCTCCATGCTCCAAATCCATTTTAAATCCATTTTTAAGGCATTTCGCGCATACATGAAATGAACACATTTTTCTCCAAAACTATAACAGATGCAAGCTTGTCCTGTTTGGTGGAGATAATATTTAATAAAATAAGTAGAAATCTACTAAAAGTTTCGTTTGTTTATATTGCCATCCTGAGATAATCGTCTCCATGCTCCAAATCCATTTTAAAGCCATTTCAAAGGCATTTTGCGCATACATGAAATGAACACATTTTTCTCCAAAACTATAACACATGCAAGCTTGTCCTGTTTGGTGGAGATGATATTTAATAAAATAAGTAGAAATCCACTAAAAGTTTTGTTTGGTTATCTTGCAATCCCGAGATAATCGTCTCCATGCTCCAAATCCATTTTAAAGCCATTTTTAAGGCATTTCGCGCATACATGAAATAAACACATTTTTCTCCAAAACTATAACAGATGCAAGCTTGTCCTGTTTGGTGGAGATGATATTTAATAAAATAAGTAGAAATCCACTAAAAGTTTTGTTTGGTTATCTTGCAATCCCGAGATAATCGTCTCCATGCTCCAAATCCATTTTAAAGCCATTTTTAAGGCATTTCGCGCATACATGAAATGAACACATTTTTCTCCAAAACTATAACAGATGCAAGCTTGTCCTGTTTGGTGGAGATGATATTTAATAAAATAAGTAGAAATCCACTAAAAGTTTTGTTTGGTTATCTTGCAATCCCGAGATAATCGTCTCCATGCTCCATATCCATTTTAAAGCCATTTTTAAGGCATTTCGCGCATACATGAAATGAACACATTTTTCTCCAAAACTATAACAGATGCAAGCTTGTCCTGTTTGGTGGAGATGATATTTAATAAAATAAGTAGAAATCCACTAAAAGTTTTGTTTGGTTATCTTACAATCCCGAGATAATCGTCTCCATGCTCCAAATCCATTTTAAAGCCATTTTTAAGGCATTTCGCGCATACATGAAATGAACACATTTTTCTCCAAAACTATAACAGATGCAAGCTTGTCCTGTTTGGTGGAGATGATATTTCATAAAATAAGTAGAAATCCACTAAAAGTTTTGTTTGGTTATCTTGCAATCCCGAGATAATCGTCTCCATGCTCCAAATCCATTTTAAAGCCATTTTTAAGGCATTTCGCGCATACATGAAATGAACACATTTTTCTCCAAAACTATAACAGATGCAAGCTTGTCCTGTTTGGTGGAGATAATATTTAATAAAATAAGTAGAAATCTACTAAAAGTTTCGTTTGTTTATATTGCCATCCTGAGATAATCGTCTCCATGCTCCAAATCCATTTTAAAGCCATTTCAAAGGCATTTTGCGCATACATGAAATGAACACATTTTTCTCCAAAACTATAACACATGCAAGCTTGTCCTGTTTGGTGGAGATGATATTTAATAAAATAAGTAGAAATCCACTAAAAGTTTTGTTTGGTTATCTTGCAATCCCGAGATAATCGTCTCCATGCTCCAAATCCATTTTAAAGCCATTTTTAAGGCATTTCGCGCATACATGAAATAAACACATTTTTCTCCAAAACTATAACAGATGCAAGCTTGTCCTGTTTGGTGGAGATGATATTTAATAAAATAAGTAGAAATCCACTAAAAGTTTTGTTTGGTTATCTTGCAATCCCGAGATAATCGTCTCCATGCTCCAAATCCATTTTAAAGCCATTTTTAAGGCATTTCGCGCATACATGAAATGAACACATTTTTCTCCAAAACTATAACAGATGCAAGCTTGTCCTGTTTGGTGGAGATGATATTTAATAAAATAAGTAGAAATCCACTAAAAGTTTTGTTTGGTTATCTTGCAATCCCGAGATAATCGTCTCCATGCTCCAAATCCATTTTAAAGCCATTTTTAAGGCATTTCGCGCATACATGAAATGAACACATTTTTCTCCAAAACTATAACAGATGCAAGCTTGTCCTGTTTGGTGGAGATGATATTTAATAAAATAAGTAGAAATCCACTAAAATTTTTGTTTGGTTATCTTGCAATCCCGAGATAATCGTCTCCATGCTCCAAATCCATTTTAAAGCCATTTCAAAGGCATTTTGCGCATACATGAAATGAACACATTTTTCTCCAAAACTATAACACATGCAAGCTTGTCCTGTTTGGTGGAGATGATATTTAATAAAATAAGTAGAAATCCACTAAAAGTTTTGTTTGGTTATCTTGCAATCCCGAGATAATCGTCTCCATGCTCCAAATCCATTTTAAAGCCATTTTTAAGGCATTTCGCGCATACATGAAATGAACACATTTTTCTCCAAAACTATAACAGATGCAAGCTTGTCCTGTTTGGTGGAGATGATATTTAATAAAATAAGTAGAAATCCACTAAAAGTTTTGTTTGGTTATCTTGCAATCCCGAGATAATCGTCTCCATGCTCCAAATCCATTTTAAAGCCATTTTTAAGGCATTTCGCGCATACATGAAATGAACACATTTTTCTCCAAAACTATAACAGATGCAAGCTTGTCCTGTTTGGTGGAGATGATATTTAATAAAATAAGTAGAAATCCACTAAAAGTTTTGTTTGGTTATCTTGCAATCCCGAGATAATCGTCTCCATGCTCCAAATCCATTTTAAAGCCATTTTTAAGGCATTTCGCGCATACATGAAATGAACACATTTTTCTCCAAAACTATAACAGATGCAAGCTTGTCCTGTTTGGTGGAGATGATATTTAATAAAATAAGTAGAAATCCACTAAAAGTTTTGTTTGGTTATCTTGCAATCCCGAGATAATCGTCTCCATGCTCCAAATCCATTTTAAAGCCATTTTTAAGGCATTTCGCGCATACATGAAATGAACACATTTTTCTCCAAAACTATAACAGATGCAAGCTTGTCCTGTTTGGTGGAGATGATATTTAATAAAATAAGTAGAAATCCACTAAAAGTTTTGTTTGGTTATATTGCAATCCCGAGATAATCGTCTCCATGCTCCAAATCCATTTTAAAGCCATTTTTAAGGCATTTCGCGCATACATGAAATGAACACATTTTTCTCCAAAACTATAACAGATGCAAGCTTGTCCTGTTTGGTGGAGATGATATTTATTAAATAAGTAGAAATCCACTAAAAGTTTTGTTTGGTTATCTTGCAATCCCGAGATAATCGTCTCCATGCTCCAAATCCATTTTAAAGCCATTTTTAAGGCATTTCGCGCATACATGAAATGAACACATTTTTCTCCAAAACTATAACAGATGCAAGCTTGTCCTGTTTGATGGAGATGATATTTAATAAAATAAGTAGAAATCCACTAAAAGTTTTGTTTGGTTATCTTGCAATCCCGAGATAATCGTCTCCATGCTCCAAATCCATTTTAAAGCCATTTTTAAGGCATTTCGCGCATACATGAAATGAACACATTTTTCTCCAAAACTATAACAGATGCAAGCTTGTCCTGTTTGGTGGAGATGATATTTAATAAAATAAGTAGAAATCCACTAAAAGTTTTGTTTGGTTATCTTGCAATCCCGAGATAATCGTCTCCATGCTCCAAATCCATTTTAAAGCCATTTTTAAGGCATTTCGCGCATACATGAAATGAACACATTTTTCTCCAAAACTATAACAGATGCAAGCTTGTCCTGTTTGGTGGAGATGATATTTAATAAAATAAGTAGAAATCCACTAAAAGTTTTGTTTGGTTATCTTGCAATCCCGAGATAATCGTCTCCATGCCCCAAATCCATTTTAAAGCCATTTTTAAGGCATTTCGCGCATACATAAAATGAACACATTTTTCTCCAAAACTATAACAGATGCAAGCTTGTCCTGTTTGGTGGAGATGATCTTTAATAAAATAAGTAGAAATCCACTAAAAGTTTTGTTTGGTTATATTGCAATCCCGAGATAATCGTCTCCATGCTCCAAATCCATTTTAAAGCCATTTTTAAGGCATTTCGCGCATACATGAAATGAACACATTTTTCTCCAAAACTATAACAGATGCAAGCTTGTCCTGTTTGGTGGAGATGATATTTAATAAAATAAGTAGAAATCCACTAAAAGTTTTGTTTGGTTATCTTGCAATCCCGAGATAATCGTCTCCATGCTCCAAATCCATTTTAAAGCCATTTTTAAGGCATTTCGCGCATACATGAAATGAACACATTTTTCTCCAAAACTATAACAGATGCAAGCTTGTCCTGTTTGGTGGAGATGATATTTAATAAAATAAGTAGAAATCCACTAAAAGTTTTGTTTGGTTATCTTGCAATCCCGAGATAATCGTCTCCATGCTCCAAATCCATTTTAAAGCCATTTTTAAGGCATTTCGCGCATACATGAAATGAACACATTTTTCTCCAAAACTATAACAGATGCAAGCTTGTCCTGTTTGGTGGAGATGATATTTAATAAAATAAGTAGAAATCCACTAAAAGTTTTGTTTGGTTATCTTGCAATCCCGAGATAATCGTCTCCATGCTCCAAATCCATTTTAAAGCCATTTTTAAGGCATTTCGCGCATACATGAAATGAACACATTTTTCTCCAAAACTATAACAGATGCAAGCTTGTCCTGTTTGGTGGAGATGATATTTAATAAAATAAGTAGAAATCCACTAAAAGTTTTGTTTGGTTATATTGCAATCCCGAGATAATCGTCTCCATGCTCCAAATCCATTTTAAAGCCATTTTAAGGCATTTCGCGCATACATGAAATGAACACATTTTTCTCCAAAACTATAACAGATGCAAGCTTGTCCTGTTTGGTGGAGATGATATTTAATAAAATAAGTAGAAATCCACTAAAAGTTTTGTTTGGTTATCTTGCAATCCCGAGATAATCGTCTCCATGCTCCAAATCCATTTTAAAGCCATTTTTAAGGCATTTCGCGCATACATGAAATGAACACATTTTTCTCCAAAACTATAACAGATGCAAGCTTGTCCTGTTTGGTGGAGATGATATTTAATAAAATAAGTAGAAATCCACTAAAAGTTTTGTTTGGTTATCTTGCAATCCCGAGATAATCGTCTCCATGCTCCAAATCCATTTTAAAGCCATTTTTAAGGCATTTCGCGCATACATGAAATGAACACATTTTTCTCCAAAACTATAACAGATGCAAGCTTGTCCTGTTTGGTGGAGATGATATTTAATAAAATAAGTAGAAATCCACTAAAAGTTTTGTTTGGTTATCTTGCAATCCCGAGATAATCGTCTCCATGCTCCAAATCCATTTTAAAGCCATTTTTAAGGCATTTCGCGCATACATGAAATGAACACATTTTTCTCCAAAACTATAACAGATGCAAGCTTGTCCTGTTTGGTGGAGATGATATTTAATAAAATAAGTAGAAATCCACTAAAAGTTTTGTTTGGTTATCTTGCAATCCCGAGATAATCGTCTCCATGCTCCAAATCCATTTTAAAGCCATTTTTAAGGCATTTCGCGCATACATGAAATGAACACATTTTTCTCCAAAACTATAACAGATGCAAGCTTGTCCTGTTTGGTGGAGATGATATTTAATAAAATAAGTAGAAATCCACTAAAAGTTTTGTTTGGTTATCTTGCAATCCCGAGATAATCGTCTTCATGCTCCAAATCCATTTTAAAGCCATTTTTAAGGCATTTCGCGCATACATGAAATGAACACATTTTTCTCCAAAACTATAACAGATGCAAGCTTGTCCTGTTTGGTGGAGATGATATTTAATAAAATAAGTAGAAATCCACTAAAAGTTTTGTTTGGTTATCTTGCAATCCCGAGATAATCGTCTCCATGCTCCAAATCCATTTTAAAGCCATTTGTAAGGCATTTCGCGCATACATGAAATGAACACATTTTTCTCCAAAACTATAACAGATGCAAGCTTGTCCTGTTTGGTGGAGATGATATTTAATAAAATAAGTAGAAATCCACTAAAAGTTTTGTTTGGTTATATTGCAATCCCGAGATAATCGTCTCCATGCTCCAAATCCATTTTAAAGCCATTTTTAAGGCATTTCACGCATACATGAAATGAACACATTTTTCTCCAAAACTATAACAGATGCAAGCTTGTCCTGTTTGGTGGAGATGATATTTAATAAAATAAGTAGAAATCCACTAAAAGTTTTGTTTGGTTATCTTTCAATCCCGAGATAATCGTCTCCATGCTCCAAATCCATTTTAAAGCCATTTTTAAGACATTTCGCGCATACATGAAATGAACACATTTTTCTCCAAAACTATAACAGATGCAAGCTTGTCCTGTTTGGTGGAGATGATATTTAATAAAATAAGTAGAAATCCACTAAAAGTTTTGTTTGGTTATCTTGCAATCCCGAGATAATCGTCTCCATGCTCCAAATCCATTTTAAGGCATTTCGCGCATACATGAAATGAACACATTTTTCTCCAAAACTATAACAGATGCAAGCTTGTCCTGTTTGGTGGAGATGATATTTAATAAAATAAGTAGAAATCCACTAAAAGTTTTGTTTGGTTATCTTGCAATCCCGAGATAATCGTCTCCATGCTCCAAATCCATTTTAAAGCCATTTTTAAGGCATTTCGCGCATACATGAAATGAACACATTTTTCTCCAAAACTATAACAGATGCAAGCTTGTCCTGTTTGGTGGAGATGATATTTAATAAAATAAGTAGAAATCCACTAAAAGTTTTGTTTGGTTATCTTGCAATCCCGAGATAATCGTCTCCATGCTCCAAATCCATTTTAAAGCCATTTTTAAGGCATTTCGCGCATACATGAAATGAACACATTTTTCTCCAAAACTATAACAGATGCAAGCTTGTCCTGTTTGGTGGAGATGATATTTAATAAAATAAGTAGAAATCCACTAAAAGTTTTGTTTGGTTATCTTGCAATCCCGAGATAATCGTCTCCATGCTCCAAATCCATTTTAAAGCCATTTTTAAGGCATTTCGCGCATACATGAAATGAACACATTTTTCTCCAAAACTATAACAGATGCAAGCTTGTCCTGTTTGGTGGAGATGATATTTAATAAAATAAGTAGAAATCCACTAAAAGTTTTGTTTGGTTATCTTGCAATCCCGAGATAATCGTCTCCATGCTCCAAATCCATTTTAAAGCCATTTTTAAGGCATTTCGCGCATACATGAAATGAACACATTTTTCTCCAAAACTATAACAGATGCAAGCTTGTCCTGTTTGGTGGAGATAATATTTAATAAAATAAGTAGAAATCTACTAAAAGTTTCGTTTGTTTATATTGCCATCCTGAGATAATCGTCTCCATGCTCCAAATCCATTTTAAAGCCATTTCAAAGGCATTTTGCGCATACATGAAATGAACACATTTTTCTCCAAAACTATAACACATGCAAGCTTGTCCTGTTTGGTGGAGATGATATTTAATAAAATAAGTAGAAATCCACTAAAAGTTTTGTTTGGTTATCTTGCAATCCCGAGATAATCGTCTCCATGCTCCAAATCCATTTTAAAGCCATTTTTAAGGCATTTCGCGCATACATGAAATGAACACATTTTTCTCCAAAACTATAACAGATGCAAGCTTGTCCTGTTTGGTGGAGATGATATTTAATAAAATAAGTAGAAATCCACTAAAAGTTTTGTTTGGTTATCTTGCAATCCCGAGATAATCGTCTCCATGCTCCAAATCCATTTTAAAGCCATTTTTAAGGCATTTCGCGCATACATGAAATGAACACATTTTTCTCCAAAACTATAACTGATGCAAGCTTGTCCTGTTTGGTGGAGATGATATTTAATAAAATAAGTAGAAATCCACTAAAAGTTTTGTTTGGTTATCTTGCAATCCCGAGATAATCGTCTCCATGCTCCAAATCCATTTTAAAGCCATTTTTAAGGCATTTCGCGCATACATGAAATGAACACATTTTTCTCCAAAACTATAACAGATGCAAGCTTGTCCTGTTTGGTGGAGATAATATTTAATAAAATAAGTAGAAATCTACTAAAAGTTTCGTTTGTTTATATTGCCATCCTGAGATAATCGTCTCCATGCTCCAAATCCATTTTAAAGCCATTTCAAAGGCATTTCGCGCATACATGAAATGAACACATTTTTCTCCAAAACTATAACACATGCAAGCTTGTCCTGTTTGGTGGAGATGATATTTAATAAAATAAGTAGAAATCCACTAAAAGTTTTGTTTGGTTATCTTGCAATCCCGAGATAATCGTCTCCATGCTCCAAATCCATTTTAAAGCCATTTTTAAGGCATTTCGCGCATACATGAAATGAACACATTTTTCTCCAAAACTATAACAGATGCAAGCTTGTCCTGTTTGGTGGAGATGATATTTAATAAAATAAGTAGAAATCCACTAAAAGTTTTGTTTGGTTATCTTGCAATCCCGAGATAATCGTCTCCATGCTCCAAATCCATTTTAAAGCCATTTTTAAGGCATTTCGCGCATACATGAAATGAACACATTTTTCTCCAAAACTATAACAGATGCAAGCTTGTCCTGTTTGGTGGAGATGATATTTAATAAAATAAGTAGAAATCCACTAAAAGTTTTGTTTGGTTATCTTGCAATCCCGAGATAATCGTCTCCATGCTCCAAATCCATTTTAAAGCCATTTTTAAGGCATTTCGCGCATACATGAAATGAACACATTTTTCTCCAAAACTATAACAGATGCAAGCTTGTCCTGTTTGGTGGAGATAATATTTAATAAAATAAGTAGAAATCTACTAAAAGTTTCGTTTGTTTATATTGCCATCCTGAGATAATCGTCTCCATGCTCCAAATCCATTTTAAAGCCATTTCAAAGGCATTTTGCGCATACATGAAATGAACACATTTTTCTCCAAAACTATAACACATGCAAGCTTGTCCTGTTTGGTGGAGATGATATTTAATAAAATAAGTAGAAATCCACTAAAAGTTTTGTTTGGTTATCTTGCAATCCCGAGATAATCGTCTCCATGCTCCAAATCCATTTTAAAGCCATTTTTAAGGCATTTCGCGCATACATGAAATGAACACATTTTTCTCCAAAACTATAACAGATGCAAGCTTGTCCTGTTTGGTGGAGATGATATTTAATAAAATAAGTAGAAATCCACTAAAAGTTTTGTTTGGTTATCTTGCAATCCCGAGATAATCGTCTCCATGCTCCAAATCCATTTTAAAGCCATTTTTAAGGCATTTCGCGCATACATGAAATGAACACATTTTTCTCCAAAACTATAACTGATGCAAGCTTGTCCTGTTTGGTGGAGATGATATTTAATAAAATAAGTAGAAATCCACTAAAAGTTTTGTTTGGTTATCTTGCAATCCCGAGATAATCGTCTCCATGCTCCAAATCCATTTTAAAGCCATTTTTAAGGCATTTCGCGCATACATGAAATGAACACATTTTTCTCCAAAACTATAACAGATGCAAGCTTGTCCTGTTTGGTGGAGATAATATTTAATAAAATAAGTAGAAATCTACTAAAAGTTTCGTTTGTTTATATTGCCATCCTGAGATAATCGTCTCCATGCTCCAAATCCATTTTAAAGCCATTTCAAAGGCATTTCGCGCATACATGAAATGAACACATTTTTCTCCAAAACTATAACACATGCAAGCTTGTCCTGTTTGGTGGAGATGATATTTAATAAAATAAGTAGAAATCCACTAAAAGTTTTGTTTGGTTATCTTGCAATCCCGAGATAATCGTCTCCATGCTCCAAATCCATTTTAAAGCCATTTTTAAGGCATTTCGCGCATACATGAAATAAACACATTTTTCTCCAAAACTATAACAGATGCAAGCTTGTCCTGTTTGGTGGAGATGATATTTAATAAAATAAGTAGAAATCCACTAAAAGTTTTGTTTGGTTATCTTGCAATCCCGAGATAATCGTCTCCATGCTCCAAATCCATTTTAAAGCCATTTTTAAGGCATTTCGCGCATACATGAAATGAACACATTTTTCTCCAAAACTATAACAGATGCAAGCTTGTCCTGTTTGGTGGAGATGATATTTAATAAAATAAGTAGAAATCCACTAAAAGTTTTGTTTGGTTATCTTTCAAGTCCGAGATAATCGTCTCCATGCTCCAAATCCATTTTAAAGCCATTTTTAAGGCATTTCGCGCATACATGAAATGAACACATTTTTCTCCAAAACTATAACAGATGCAAGCTTGTCCTGTTTGGTGGAGATGATATTTAATAAAATAAGTAGAAATCCACTAAAAGTTTTGTTTGGTTATCTTGCAATCCCGAGATAATCGTCTCCATGCTCCAAATCCATTTTAAAGCCATTTTTAAGGCATTTCGCGCATACATGAAATGAACACATTTTTCTCCAAAACTATAACAGATGCAAGCTTGTCCTGTTTGGTGGAGATGATATTTAATAAAATAAGTAGAAATCCACTAAAAGTTTTGTTTGGTTATCTTGCAATCCCGAGATAATCGTCTCCATGCTCCAAATCCATTTTAAAGCCATTTTTAAGGCATTTCGCGCATACATGAAATGAACACATTTTTCTCCAAAACTATAACAGATGCAAGCTTGTCCTGTTTGGTGGAGATGATATTTAATAAAATAAGTAGAAATCCACTAAAAGTTTTGTTTGGTTATCTTGCAATCCCGAGATAATCGTCTCCATGCTCCAAATCCATTTTAAAGCCATTTTTAAGGCATTTCGCGCATACATGAAATGAACACATTTTTCTCCAAAACTAACAGATGCAAGCTTGTCCTGTTTGGTGGAGATGATATTTAATAAAATAAGTAGAATCCACTAAAAGTTTTGTTTGGTTATCTTGCAATCCCGAGATAATCGTCTCCATGTTCCAAATCCATTTTAAAGCCATTTTTAAGGCATTTCGCGCATACATGAAATGAACACATTTTTCTCCAAAACTATAACAGATGCAAGCTTGTCCTGTTTGGTGGAGATGATATTTAATAAAATAAGTAGAAATCCACTAAAATTTTTGTTTGGTTATCTTGCAATCCCGAGATAAATGTCTCCACGCTCCAAATCCATTTTAAAGCCATTTCAAAGGCATTTTGCGCATACATGAAATGAACACATTTTTCTCCAAAACTATAACACATGCAAGCTTGTCCTGTTTGGTGGAGATGATATTTAATAAAATAAGTAGAAATCCACTAAAAGTTTTGTTTGGTTATCTTGCAATCCCGAGATAATCGTCTCCATGCTCCAAATCCATTTTAAAGCCATTTTTAAGGCATTTCGCGCATACATGAAATGAACACATTTTTCTCCAAAACTATAACAGATGCAAGCTTGTCCTGTTTGGTGGAGATGATATTTAATAAAATAAGTAGAAATCCACTAAAAGTTTTGTTTGGTTATCTTGCAATCCCGAGATAATCGTCTCCATGCTCCAAATCCATTTTAAATCCATTTTTAAGGCATTTCGCGCATACATGAAATGAACACATTTTTCTCCAAAACTATAACAGATGCAAGCTTGTCCTGTTTGGTGGAGATAATATTTAATAAAATAAGTAGAAATCTACTAAAAGTTTCGTTTGTTTATATTGCCATCCTGAGATAATCGTCTCCATGCTCCAAATCCATTTTAAAGCCATTTCAAAGGCATTTTGCGCATACATGAAATGAACACATTTTTCTCCAAAACTATAACACATGCAAGCTTGTCCTGTTTGGTGGAGATGATATTTAATAAAATAAGTAGAAATCCACTAAAAGTTTTGTTTGGTTATCTTGCAATCCCGAGATAATCGTCTCCATGCTCCAAATCCATTTTAAAGCCATTTTTAAGGCATTTCGCGCATACATGAAATAAACACATTTTTCTCCAAAACTATAACAGATGCAAGCTTGTCCTGTTTGGTGGAGATGATATTTAATAAAATAAGTAGAAATCCACTAAAAGTTTTGTTTGGTTATCTTGCAATCCCGAGATAATCGTCTCCATGCTCCAAATCCATTTTAAAGCCATTTTTAAGGCATTTCGCGCATACATGAAATGAACACATTTTTCTCCAAAACTATAACAGATGCAAGCTTGTCCTGTTTGGTGGAGATGATATTTAATAAAATAAGTAGAAATCCACTAAAAGTTTTGTTTGGTTATCTTGCAATCCCGAGATAATCGTCTCCATGCTCCATATCCATTTTAAAGCCATTTTTAAGGCATTTCGCGCATACATGAAATGAACACATTTTTCTCCAAAACTATAACAGATGCAAGCTTGTCCTGTTTGGTGGAGATGATATTTAATAAAATAAGTAGAAATCCACTAAAAGTTTTGTTTGGTTATCTTACAATCCCGAGATAATCGTCTCCATGCTCCAAATCCATTTTAAAGCCATTTTTAAGGCATTTCGCGCATACATGAAATGAACACATTTTTCTCCAAAACTATAACAGATGCAAGCTTGTCCTGTTTGGTGGAGATGATATTTCATAAAATAAGTAGAAATCCACTAAAAGTTTTGTTTGGTTATCTTGCAATCCCGAGATAATCGTCTCCATGCTCCAAATCCATTTTAAAGCCATTTTTAAGGCATTTCGCGCATACATGAAATGAACACATTTTTCTCCAAAACTATAACAGATGCAAGCTTGTCCTGTTTGGTGGAGATAATATTTAATAAAATAAGTAGAAATCTACTAAAAGTTTCGTTTGTTTATATTGCCATCCTGAGATAATCGTCTCCATGCTCCAAATCCATTTTAAAGCCATTTCAAAGGCATTTTGCGCATACATGAAATGAACACATTTTTCTCCAAAACTATAACACATGCAAGCTTGTCCTGTTTGGTGGAGATGATATTTAATAAAATAAGTAGAAATCCACTAAAAGTTTTGTTTGGTTATCTTGCAATCCCGAGATAATCGTCTCCATGCTCCAAATCCATTTTAAAGCCATTTTTAAGGCATTTCGCGCATACATGAAATAAACACATTTTTCTCCAAAACTATAACAGATGCAAGCTTGTCCTGTTTGGTGGAGATGATATTTAATAAAATAAGTAGAAATCCACTAAAAGTTTTGTTTGGTTATCTTGCAATCCCGAGATAATCGTCTCCATGCTCCAAATCCATTTTAAAGCCATTTTTAAGGCATTTCGCGCATACATGAAATGAACACATTTTTCTCCAAAACTATAACAGATGCAAGCTTGTCCTGTTTGGTGGAGATGATATTTAATAAAATAAGTAGAAATCCACTAAAAGTTTTGTTTGGTTATCTTGCAATCCCGAGATAATCGTCTCCATGCTCCAAATCCATTTTAAAGCCATTTTTAAGGCATTTCGCGCATACATGAAATGAACACATTTTTCTCCAAAACTATAACAGATGCAAGCTTGTCCTGTTTGGTGGAGATGATATTTAATAAAATAAGTAGAAATCCACTAAAATTTTTGTTTGGTTATCTTGCAATCCCGAGATAATCGTCTCCATGCTCCAAATCCATTTTAAAGCCATTTCAAAGGCATTTTGCGCATACATGAAATGAACACATTTTTCTCCAAAACTATAACACATGCAAGCTTGTCCTGTTTGGTGGAGATGATATTTAATAAAATAAGTAGAAATCCACTAAAAGTTTTGTTTGGTTATCTTGCAATCCCGAGATAATCGTCTCCATGCTCCAAATCCATTTTAAAGCCATTTTTAAGGCATTTCGCGCATACATGAAATGAACACATTTTTCTCCAAAACTATAACAGATGCAAGCTTGTCCTGTTTGGTGGAGATGATATTTAATAAAATAAGTAGAAATCCACTAAAAGTTTTGTTTGGTTATCTTGCAATCCCGAGATAATCGTCTCCATGCTCCAAATCCATTTTAAAGCCATTTTTAAGGCATTTCGCGCATACATGAAATGAACACATTTTTCTCCAAAACTATAACAGATGCAAGCTTGTCCTGTTTGGTGGAGATGATATTTAATAAAATAAGTAGAAATCCACTAAAAGTTTTGTTTGGTTATCTTGCAATCCCGAGATAATCGTCTCCATGCTCCAAATCCATTTTAAAGCCATTTTTAAGGCATTTCGCGCATACATGAAATGAACACATTTTTCTCCAAAACTATAACAGATGCAAGCTTGTCCTGTTTGGTGGAGATGATATTTAATAAAATAAGTAGAAATCCACTAAAAGTTTTGTTTGGTTATCTTGCAATCCCGAGATAATCGTCTCCATGCTCCAAATCCATTTTAAAGCCATTTTTAAGGCATTTCGCGCATACATGAAATGAACACATTTTTCTCCAAAACTATAACAGATGCAAGCTTGTCCTGTTTGGTGGAGATGATATTTAATAAAATAAGTAGAAATCCACTAAAAGTTTTGTTTGGTTATATTGCAATCCCGAGATAATCGTCTCCATGCTCCAAATCCATTTTAAAGCCATTTTTAAGGCATTTCGCGCATACATGAAATGAACACATTTTTCTCCAAAACTATAACAGATGCAAGCTTGTCCTGTTTGGTGGAGATGATATTTATTAAATAAGTAGAAATCCACTAAAAGTTTTGTTTGGTTATCTTGCAATCCCGAGATAATCGTCTCCATGCTCCAAATCCATTTTAAAGCCATTTTTAAGGCATTTCGCGCATACATGAAATGAACACATTTTTCTCCAAAACTATAACAGATGCAAGCTTGTCCTGTTTGATGGAGATGATATTTAATAAAATAAGTAGAAATCCACTAAAAGTTTTGTTTGGTTATCTTGCAATCCCGAGATAATCGTCTCCATGCTCCAAATCCATTTTAAAGCCATTTTTAAGGCATTTCGCGCATACATGAAATGAACACATTTTTCTCCAAAACTATAACAGATGCAAGCTTGTCCTGTTTGGTGGAGATGATATTTAATAAAATAAGTAGAAATCCACTAAAAGTTTTGTTTGGTTATCTTGCAATCCCGAGATAATCGTCTCCATGCTCCAAATCCATTTTAAAGCCATTTTTAAGGCATTTCGCGCATACATGAAATGAACACATTTTTCTCCAAAACTATAACAGATGCAAGCTTGTCCTGTTTGGTGGAGATGATATTTAATAAAATAAGTAGAAATCCACTAAAAGTTTTGTTTGGTTATCTTGCAATCCCGAGATAATCGTCTCCATGCCCCAAATCCATTTTAAAGCCATTTTTAAGGCATTTCGCGCATACATAAAATGAACACATTTTTCTCCAAAACTATAACAGATGCAAGCTTGTCCTGTTTGGTGGAGATGATCTTTAATAAAATAAGTAGAAATCCACTAAAAGTTTTGTTTGGTTATATTGCAATCCCGAGATAATCGTCTCCATGCTCCAAATCCATTTTAAAGCCATTTTTAAGGCATTTCGCGCATACATGAAATGAACACATTTTTCTCCAAAACTATAACAGATGCAAGCTTGTCCTGTTTGGTGGAGATGATATTTAATAAAATAAGTAGAAATCCACTAAAAGTTTTGTTTGGTTATCTTGCAATCCCGAGATAATCGTCTCCATGCTCCAAATCCATTTTAAAGCCATTTTTAAGGCATTTCGCGCATACATGAAATGAACACATTTTTCTCCAAAACTATAACAGATGCAAGCTTGTCCTGTTTGGTGGAGATGATATTTAATAAAATAAGTAGAAATCCACTAAAAGTTTTGTTTGGTTATCTTGCAATCCCGAGATAATCGTCTCCATGCTCCAAATCCATTTTAAAGCCATTTTTAAGGCATTTCGCGCATACATGAAATGAACACATTTTTCTCCAAAACTATAACAGATGCAAGCTTGTCCTGTTTGGTGGAGATGATATTTAATAAAATAAGTAGAAATCCACTAAAAGTTTTGTTTGGTTATCTTGCAATCCCGAGATAATCGTCTCCATGCTCCAAATCCATTTTAAAGCCATTTTTAAGGCATTTCGCGCATACATGAAATGAACACATTTTTCTCCAAAACTATAACAGATGCAAGCTTGTCCTGTTTGGTGGAGATGATATTTAATAAAATAAGTAGAAATCCACTAAAAGTTTTGTTTGGTTATATTGCAATCCCGAGATAATCGTCTCCATGCTCCAAATCCATTTTAAAGCCATTTTTAAGGCATTTCGCGCATACATGAAATGAACACATTTTTCTCCAAAACTATAACAGATGCAAGCTTGTCCTGTTTGGTGGAGATGATATTTAATAAAATAAGTAGAAATCCACTAAAAGTTTTGTTTGGTTATCTTGCAATCCCGAGATAATCGTCTCCATGCTCCAAATCCATTTTAAAGCCATTTTTAAGGCATTTCGCGCATACATGAAATGAACACATTTTTCTCCAAAACTATAACAGATGCAAGCTTGTCCTGTTTGGTGGAGATGATATTTAATAAAATAAGTAGAAATCCACTAAAAGTTTTGTTTGGTTATCTTGCAATCCCGAGATAATCGTCTCCATGCTCCAAATCCATTTTAAAGCCATTTTTAAGGCATTTCGCGCATACATGAAATGAACACATTTTTCTCCAAAACTATAACAGATGCAAGCTTGTCCTGTTTGGTGGAGATGATATTTAATAAAATAAGTAGAAATCCACTAAAAGTTTTGTTTGGTTATCTTGCAATCCCGAGATAATCGTCTCCATGCTCCAAATCCATTTTAAAGCCATTTTTAAGGCATTTCGCGCATACATGAAATGAACACATTTTTCTCCAAAACTATAACAGATGCAAGCTTGTCCTGTTTGGTGGAGATGATATTTAATAAAATAAGTAGAAATCCACTAAAAGTTTTGTTTGGTTATCTTGCAATCCCGAGATAATCGTCTCCATGCTCCAAATCCATTTTAAAGCCATTTTTAAGGCATTTCGCGCATACATGAAATGAACACATTTTTCTCCAAAACTATAACAGATGCAAGCTTGTCCTGTTTGGTGGAGATGATATTTAATAAAATAAGTAGAAATCCACTAAAAGTTTTGTTTGGTTATCTTGCAATCCCGAGATAATCGTCTTCATGCTCCAAATCCATTTTA
Source organism: Anomaloglossus baeobatrachus (assembly GCF_048569485.1). Classification (NCBI taxonomy): domain Eukaryota; kingdom Metazoa; phylum Chordata; class Amphibia; order Anura; family Aromobatidae; genus Anomaloglossus; species Anomaloglossus baeobatrachus. Next base: position 24,497 of record NW_027443281.1, on the reverse strand, counting down.
AAGCCATTTTTAAGGCATTTCGCGCATACATGAAATGAACACATTTTTCTCCAAAACTATAACAGATGCAAGCTTGTCCTGTTTGGTGGAGATGATATTTAATAAAATAAGTAGAAATCCACTAAAAGTTTTGTTTGGTTATCTTGCAATCCCGAGATAATCGTCTCCATGCTCCAAATCCATTTTAAAGCCATTTGTAAGGCATTTCGCGCATACATGAAATGAACACATTTTTCTCCAAAACTATAACAGATGCAAGCTTGTCCTGTTTGGTGGAGATGATATTTAATAAAATAAGTAGAAATCCACTAAAAGTTTTGTTTGGTTATATTGCAATCCCGAGATAATCGTCTCCATGCTCCAAATCCATTTTAAAGCCATTTTTAAGGCATTTCACGCATACATGAAATGAACACATTTTTCTCCAAAACTATAACAGATGCAAGCTTGTCCTGTTTGGTGGAGATGATATTTAATAAAATAAGTAGAAATCCACTAAAAGTTTTGTTTGGTTATCTTTCAATCCCGAGATAATCGTCTCCATGCTCCAAATCCATTTTAAAGCCATTTTTAAGACATTTCGCGCATACATGAAATGAACACATTTTTCTCCAAAACTATAACAGATGCAAGCTTGTCCTGTTTGGTGGAGATGATATTTAATAAAATAAGTAGAAATCCACTAAAAGTTTTGTTTGGTTATCTTGCAATCCCGAGATAATCGTCTCCATGCTCCAAATCCATTTTAAGGCATTTCGCGCATACATGAAATGAACACATTTTTCTCCAAAACTATAACAGATGCAAGCTTGTCCTGTTTGGTGGAGATGATATTTAATAAAATAAGTAGAAATCCACTAAAAGTTTTGTTTGGTTATCTTGCAATCCCGAGATAATCGTCTCCATGCTCCAAATCCATTTTAAAGCCATTTTTAAGGCATTTCGCGCATACATGAAATGAACACATTTTTCTCCAAAACTATAACAGATGCAAGCTTGTCCTGTTTGGTGGAGATGATATTTAATAAAATAAGTAGAAATCCACTAAAAGTTTTGTTTGGTTATCTTGCAATCCCGAGATAATCGTCTCCATGCTCCAAATCCATTTTAAAGCCATTTTTAAGGCATTTCGCGCATACATGAAATGAACACATTTTTCTCCAAAACTATAACAGATGCAAGCTTGTCCTGTTTGGTGGAGATGATATTTAATAAAATAAGTAGAAATCCACTAAAAGTTTTGTTTGGTTATCTTGCAATCCCGAGATAATCGTCTCCATGCTCCAAATCCATTTTAAAGCCATTTTTAAGGCATTTCGCGCATACATGAAATGAACACATTTTTCTCCAAAACTATAACAGATGCAAGCTTGTCCTGTTTGGTGGAGATGATATTTAATAAAATAAGTAGAAATCCACTAAAAGTTTTGTTTGGTTATCTTGCAATCCCGAGATAATCGTCTCCATGCTCCAAATCCATTTTAAAGCCATTTTTAAGGCATTTCGCGCATACATGAAATGAACACATTTTTCTCCAAAACTATAACAGATGCAAGCTTGTCCTGTTTGGTGGAGATAATATTTAATAAAATAAGTAGAAATCTACTAAAAGTTTCGTTTGTTTATATTGCCATCCTGAGATAATCGTCTCCATGCTCCAAATCCATTTTAAAGCCATTTCAAAGGCATTTTGCGCATACATGAAATGAACACATTTTTCTCCAAAACTATAACACATGCAAGCTTGTCCTGTTTGGTGGAGATGATATTTAATAAAATAAGTAGAAATCCACTAAAAGTTTTGTTTGGTTATCTTGCAATCCCGAGATAATCGTCTCCATGCTCCAAATCCATTTTAAAGCCATTTTTAAGGCATTTCGCGCATACATGAAATGAACACATTTTTCTCCAAAACTATAACAGATGCAAGCTTGTCCTGTTTGGTGGAGATGATATTTAATAAAATAAGTAGAAATCCACTAAAAGTTTTGTTTGGTTATCTTGCAATCCCGAGATAATCGTCTCCATGCTCCAAATCCATTTTAAAGCCATTTTTAAGGCATTTCGCGCATACATGAAATGAACACATTTTTCTCCAAAACTATAACTGATGCAAGCTTGTCCTGTTTGGTGGAGATGATATTTAATAAAATAAGTAGAAATCCACTAAAAGTTTTGTTTGGTTATCTTGCAATCCCGAGATAATCGTCTCCATGCTCCAAATCCATTTTAAAGCCATTTTTAAGGCATTTCGCGCATACATGAAATGAACACATTTTTCTCCAAAACTATAACAGATGCAAGCTTGTCCTGTTTGGTGGAGATAATATTTAATAAAATAAGTAGAAATCTACTAAAAGTTTCGTTTGTTTATATTGCCATCCTGAGATAATCGTCTCCATGCTCCAAATCCATTTTAAAGCCATTTCAAAGGCATTTCGCGCATACATGAAATGAACACATTTTTCTCCAAAACTATAACACATGCAAGCTTGTCCTGTTTGGTGGAGATGATATTTAATAAAATAAGTAGAAATCCACTAAAAGTTTTGTTTGGTTATCTTGCAATCCCGAGATAATCGTCTCCATGCTCCAAATCCATTTTAAAGCCATTTTTAAGGCATTTCGCGCATACATGAAATGAACACATTTTTCTCCAAAACTATAACAGATGCAAGCTTGTCCTGTTTGGTGGAGATGATATTTAATAAAATAAGTAGAAATCCACTAAAAGTTTTGTTTGGTTATCTTGCAATCCCGAGATAATCGTCTCCATGCTCCAAATCCATTTTAAAGCCATTTTTAAGGCATTTCGCGCATACATGAAATGAACACATTTTTCTCCAAAACTATAACAGATGCAAGCTTGTCCTGTTTGGTGGAGATGATATTTAATAAAATAAGTAGAAATCCACTAAAAGTTTTGTTTGGTTATCTTGCAATCCCGAGATAATCGTCTCCATGCTCCAAATCCATTTTAAAGCCATTTTTAAGGCATTTCGCGCATACATGAAATGAACACATTTTTCTCCAAAACTATAACAGATGCAAGCTTGTCCTGTTTGGTGGAGATAATATTTAATAAAATAAGTAGAAATCTACTAAAAGTTTCGTTTGTTTATATTGCCATCCTGAGATAATCGTCTCCATGCTCCAAATCCATTTTAAAGCCATTTCAAAGGCATTTTGCGCATACATGAAATGAACACATTTTTCTCCAAAACTATAACACATGCAAGCTTGTCCTGTTTGGTGGAGATGATATTTAATAAAATAAGTAGAAATCCACTAAAAGTTTTGTTTGGTTATCTTGCAATCCCGAGATAATCGTCTCCATGCTCCAAATCCATTTTAAAGCCATTTTTAAGGCATTTCGCGCATACATGAAATGAACACATTTTTCTCCAAAACTATAACAGATGCAAGCTTGTCCTGTTTGGTGGAGATGATATTTAATAAAATAAGTAGAAATCCACTAAAAGTTTTGTTTGGTTATCTTGCAATCCCGAGATAATCGTCTCCATGCTCCAAATCCATTTTAAAGCCATTTTTAAGGCATTTCGCGCATACATGAAATGAACACATTTTTCTCCAAAACTATAACTGATGCAAGCTTGTCCTGTTTGGTGGAGATGATATTTAATAAAATAAGTAGAAATCCACTAAAAGTTTTGTTTGGTTATCTTGCAATCCCGAGATAATCGTCTCCATGCTCCAAATCCATTTTAAAGCCATTTTTAAGGCATTTCGCGCATACATGAAATGAACACATTTTTCTCCAAAACTATAACAGATGCAAGCTTGTCCTGTTTGGTGGAGATAATATTTAATAAAATAAGTAGAAATCTACTAAAAGTTTCGTTTGTTTATATTGCCATCCTGAGATAATCGTCTCCATGCTCCAAATCCATTTTAAAGCCATTTCAAAGGCATTTCGCGCATACATGAAATGAACACATTTTTCTCCAAAACTATAACACATGCAAGCTTGTCCTGTTTGGTGGAGATGATATTTAATAAAATAAGTAGAAATCCACTAAAAGTTTTGTTTGGTTATCTTGCAATCCCGAGATAATCGTCTCCATGCTCCAAATCCATTTTAAAGCCATTTTTAAGGCATTTCGCGCATACATGAAATAAACACATTTTTCTCCAAAACTATAACAGATGCAAGCTTGTCCTGTTTGGTGGAGATGATATTTAATAAAATAAGTAGAAATCCACTAAAAGTTTTGTTTGGTTATCTTGCAATCCCGAGATAATCGTCTCCATGCTCCAAATCCATTTTAAAGCCATTTTTAAGGCATTTCGCGCATACATGAAATGAACACATTTTTCTCCAAAACTATAACAGATGCAAGCTTGTCCTGTTTGGTGGAGATGATATTTAATAAAATAAGTAGAAATCCACTAAAAGTTTTGTTTGGTTATCTTTCAAGTCCGAGATAATCGTCTCCATGCTCCAAATCCATTTTAAAGCCATTTTTAAGGCATTTCGCGCATACATGAAATGAACACATTTTTCTCCAAAACTATAACAGATGCAAGCTTGTCCTGTTTGGTGGAGATGATATTTAATAAAATAAGTAGAAATCCACTAAAAGTTTTGTTTGGTTATCTTGCAATCCCGAGATAATCGTCTCCATGCTCCAAATCCATTTTAAAGCCATTTTTAAGGCATTTCGCGCATACATGAAATGAACACATTTTTCTCCAAAACTATAACAGATGCAAGCTTGTCCTGTTTGGTGGAGATGATATTTAATAAAATAAGTAGAAATCCACTAAAAGTTTTGTTTGGTTATCTTGCAATCCCGAGATAATCGTCTCCATGCTCCAAATCCATTTTAAAGCCATTTTTAAGGCATTTCGCGCATACATGAAATGAACACATTTTTCTCCAAAACTATAACAGATGCAAGCTTGTCCTGTTTGGTGGAGATGATATTTAATAAAATAAGTAGAAATCCACTAAAAGTTTTGTTTGGTTATCTTGCAATCCCGAGATAATCGTCTCCATGCTCCAAATCCATTTTAAAGCCATTTTTAAGGCATTTCGCGCATACATGAAATGAACACATTTTTCTCCAAAACTAACAGATGCAAGCTTGTCCTGTTTGGTGGAGATGATATTTAATAAAATAAGTAGAATCCACTAAAAGTTTTGTTTGGTTATCTTGCAATCCCGAGATAATCGTCTCCATGTTCCAAATCCATTTTAAAGCCATTTTTAAGGCATTTCGCGCATACATGAAATGAACACATTTTTCTCCAAAACTATAACAGATGCAAGCTTGTCCTGTTTGGTGGAGATGATATTTAATAAAATAAGTAGAAATCCACTAAAATTTTTGTTTGGTTATCTTGCAATCCCGAGATAATCGTCTCCATGCTCCAAATCCATTTTAAAGCCATTTCAAAGGCATTTTGCGCATACATGAAATGAACACATTTTTCTCCAAAACTATAACACATGCAAGCTTGTCCTGTTTGGTGGAGATGATATTTAATAAAATAAGTAGAAATCCACTAAAAGTTTTGTTTGGTTATCTTGCAATCCCGAGATAATCGTCTCCATGCTCCAAATCCATTTTAAAGCCATTTTTAAGGCATTTCGCGCATACATGAAATGAACACATTTTTCTCCAAAACTATAACAGATGCAAGCTTGTCCTGTTTGGTGGAGATGATATTTAATAAAATAAGTAGAAATCCACTAAAAGTTTTGTTTGGTTATCTTGCAATCCCGAGATAATCGTCTCCATGCTCCAAATCCATTTTAAATCCATTTTTAAGGCATTTCGCGCATACATGAAATGAACACATTTTTCTCCAAAACTATAACAGATGCAAGCTTGTCCTGTTTGGTGGAGATAATATTTAATAAAATAAGTAGAAATCTACTAAAAGTTTCGTTTGTTTATATTGCCATCCTGAGATAATCGTCTCCATGCTCCAAATCCATTTTAAAGCCATTTCAAAGGCATTTTGCGCATACATGAAATGAACACATTTTTCTCCAAAACTATAACACATGCAAGCTTGTCCTGTTTGGTGGAGATGATATTTAATAAAATAAGTAGAAATCCACTAAAAGTTTTGTTTGGTTATCTTGCAATCCCGAGATAATCGTCTCCATGCTCCAAATCCATTTTAAAGCCATTTTTAAGGCATTTCGCGCATACATGAAATAAACACATTTTTCTCCAAAACTATAACAGATGCAAGCTTGTCCTGTTTGGTGGAGATGATATTTAATAAAATAAGTAGAAATCCACTAAAAGTTTTGTTTGGTTATCTTGCAATCCCGAGATAATCGTCTCCATGCTCCAAATCCATTTTAAAGCCATTTTTAAGGCATTTCGCGCATACATGAAATGAACACATTTTTCTCCAAAACTATAACAGATGCAAGCTTGTCCTGTTTGGTGGAGATGATATTTAATAAAATAAGTAGAAATCCACTAAAAGTTTTGTTTGGTTATCTTGCAATCCCGAGATAATCGTCTCCATGCTCCATATCCATTTTAAAGCCATTTTTAAGGCATTTCGCGCATACATGAAATGAACACATTTTTCTCCAAAACTATAACAGATGCAAGCTTGTCCTGTTTGGTGGAGATGATATTTAATAAAATAAGTAGAAATCCACTAAAAGTTTTGTTTGGTTATCTTACAATCCCGAGATAATCGTCTCCATGCTCCAAATCCATTTTAAAGCCATTTTTAAGGCATTTCGCGCATACATGAAATGAACACATTTTTCTCCAAAACTATAACAGATGCAAGCTTGTCCTGTTTGGTGGAGATGATATTTCATAAAATAAGTAGAAATCCACTAAAAGTTTTGTTTGGTTATCTTGCAATCCCGAGATAATCGTCTCCATGCTCCAAATCCATTTTAAAGCCATTTTTAAGGCATTTCGCGCATACATGAAATGAACACATTTTTCTCCAAAACTATAACAGATGCAAGCTTGTCCTGTTTGGTGGAGATAATATTTAATAAAATAAGTAGAAATCTACTAAAAGTTTCGTTTGTTTATATTGCCATCCTGAGATAATCGTCTCCATGCTCCAAATCCATTTTAAAGCCATTTCAAAGGCATTTTGCGCATACATGAAATGAACACATTTTTCTCCAAAACTATAACACATGCAAGCTTGTCCTGTTTGGTGGAGATGATATTTAATAAAATAAGTAGAAATCCACTAAAAGTTTTGTTTGGTTATCTTGCAATCCCGAGATAATCGTCTCCATGCTCCAAATCCATTTTAAAGCCATTTTTAAGGCATTTCGCGCATACATGAAATAAACACATTTTTCTCCAAAACTATAACAGATGCAAGCTTGTCCTGTTTGGTGGAGATGATATTTAATAAAATAAGTAGAAATCCACTAAAAGTTTTGTTTGGTTATCTTGCAATCCCGAGATAATCGTCTCCATGCTCCAAATCCATTTTAAAGCCATTTTTAAGGCATTTCGCGCATACATGAAATGAACACATTTTTCTCCAAAACTATAACAGATGCAAGCTTGTCCTGTTTGGTGGAGATGATATTTAATAAAATAAGTAGAAATCCACTAAAAGTTTTGTTTGGTTATCTTGCAATCCCGAGATAATCGTCTCCATGCTCCAAATCCATTTTAAAGCCATTTTTAAGGCATTTCGCGCATACATGAAATGAACACATTTTTCTCCAAAACTATAACAGATGCAAGCTTGTCCTGTTTGGTGGAGATGATATTTAATAAAATAAGTAGAAATCCACTAAAATTTTTGTTTGGTTATCTTGCAATCCCGAGATAATCGTCTCCATGCTCCAAATCCATTTTAAAGCCATTTCAAAGGCATTTTGCGCATACATGAAATGAACACATTTTTCTCCAAAACTATAACACATGCAAGCTTGTCCTGTTTGGTGGAGATGATATTTAATAAAATAAGTAGAAATCCACTAAAAGTTTTGTTTGGTTATCTTGCAATCCCGAGATAATCGTCTCCATGCTCCAAATCTATTTTAAAGCCATTTTTAAGGCATTTCGCGCATACATGAAATGAACACATTTTTCTCCAAAACTATAACAGATGCAAGCTTGTCCTGTTTGGTGGAGATGATATTTAATAAAATAAGTAGAAATCCACTAAAAGTTTTGTTTGGTTATCTTGCAATCCCGAGATAATCGTCTCCATGCTCCAAATCCATTTTAAAGCCATTTTTAAGGCATTTCGCGCATACATGAAATGAACACATTTTTCTCCAAAACTATAACAGATGCAAGCTTGTCCTGTTTGGTGGAGATGATATTTAATAAAATAAGTAGAAATCCACTAAAAGTTTTGTTTGGTTATCTTGCAATCCCGAGATAATCGTCTCCATGCTCCAAATCCATTTTAAAGCCATTTTTAAGGCATTTCGCGCATACATGAAATGAACACATTTTTCTCCAAAACTATAACAGATGCAAGCTTGTCCTGTTTGGTGGAGATGATATTTAATAAAATAAGTAGAAATCCACTAAAAGTTTTGTTTGGTTATCTTGCAATCCCGAGATAATCGTCTCCATGCTCCAAATCCATTTTAAAGCCATTTTTAAGGCATTTCGCGCATACATGAAATGAACACATTTTTCTCCAAAACTATAACAGATGCAAGCTTGTCCTGTTTGGTGGAGATGATATTTAATAAAATAAGTAGAAATCCACTAAAAGTTTTGTTTGGTTATCTTGCAATCCCGAGATAATCGTCTCCATGCTCCAAATCCATTTTAAAGCCATTTTTAAGGCATTTCGCGCATACATGAAATGAACACATTTTTCTCCAAAACTATAACAGATGCAAGCTTGTCCTGTTTGGTGGAGATAATATTTAATAAAATAAGTAGAAATCTACTAAAAGTTTCGTTTGTTTATATTGCCATCCTGAGATAATCGTCTCCATGCTCCAAATCCATTTTAAAGCCATTTCAAAGGCATTTTGCGCATACATGAAATGAACACATTTTTCTCCAAAACTATAACACATGCAAGCTTGTCCTGTTTGGTGGAGATGATATTTAATAAAATAAGTAGAAATCCACTAAAAGTTTTGTTTGGTTATCTTGCAATCCCGAGATAATCGTCTCCATGCTCCAAATCCATTTTAAAGCCATTTTTAAGGCATTTCGCGCATACATGAAATGAACACATTTTTCTCCAAAACTATAACAGATGCAAGCTTGTCCTGTTTGGTGGAGATGATATTTAATAAAATAAGTAGAAATCCACTAAAAGTTTTGTTTGGTTATCTTGCAATCCCGAGATAATCGTCTCCATGCTCCAAATCCATTTTAAGGCATTTCGCGCATACATGAAATGAACACATTTTTCTCCAAAACTATAACAGATGCAAGCTTGTCCTGTTTGGTGGAGATGATATTTAATAAAATAAGTAGAAATCCACTAAAAGTTTTGTTTGGTTATCTTGCAATCCCGAGATAATCGTCTCCATGCTCCAAATCCATTTTAAAGCCATTTTTAAGGCATTTCGCGCATACATGAAATGAACACATTTTTCTCCAAAACTATAACAGATGCAAGCTTGTCCTGTTTGGTGGAGATGATATTTAATAAAATAAGTAGAAATCCACTAAAAGTTTTGTTTGGTTATCTTGCAATCCCGAGATAATCGTCTCCATGCTCCAAATCCATTTTAAAGCCATTTTTAAGGCATTTTGCGCATACATGAAATGAACACATTTTTCTCCAAAACTATAACACATGCAAGCTTGTCCTGTTTGGTGGAGATGATATTTAATAAAATAAGTAGAAATCCACTAAAAGTTTTGTTTGGTTATCTTGCAATCCCGAGATAATCGTCTCCATGCTCCAAATCCATTTTAAAGCCATTTTTAAGGCATTTCGCGCATACATGAAATGAACACATTTTTCTCCAAAACTATAACAGATGCAAGCTTGTCCTGTTTGGTGGAGATGATATTTAATAAAATAAGTAGAAATCCACTAAAAGTTTTGTTTGGTTATCTTGCAATCCCGAGATAATCGTCTCCATGCTCCAAATCCATTTTAAAGCCATTTTTAAGGCATTTCGCGCATACATGAAATGAACACATTTTTCTCCAAAACTATAACAGATGCAAGCTTGTCCTGTTTGGTGGAGATGATATTTAATAAAATAAGTAGAAATCCACTAAAAGTTTTGTTTGGTTATCTTGCAATCCCGAGATAATCGTCTTCATGCTCCAAATCCATTTTAAAGCCATTTTTAAGGCATTTCGCGCATACATGAAATGAACACATTTTTCTCCAAAACTATAACAGATGCAAGCTTGTCCTGTTTGGTGGAGATGATATTTAATAAAATAAGTAGAAATCCACTAAAAGTTTTGTTTGGTTATCTTGCAATCCCGAGATAATCGTCTCCATGCTCCAAATCCATTTTAAAGCCATTTGTAAGGCATTTCGCGCATACATGAAATGAACACATTTTTCTCCAAAACTATAACAGATGCAAGCTTGTCCTGTTTGGTGGAGATGATATTTAATAAAATAAGTAGAAATCCACTAAAAGTTTTGTTTGGTTATATTGCAATCCCGAGATAATCGTCTCCATGCTCCAAATCCATTTTAAAGCCATTTTTAAGGCATTTCACGCATACATGAAATGAACACATTTTTCTCCAAAACTATAACAGATGCAAGCTTGTCCTGTTTGGTGGAGATGATATTTAATAAAATAAGTAGAAATCCACTAAAAGTTTTGTTTGGTTATCTTTCAATCCCGAGATAATCGTCTCCATGCTCCAAATCCATTTTAAAGCCATTTTTAAGACATTTCGCGCATACATGAAATGAACACATTTTTCTCCAAAACTATAACAGATGCAAGCTTGTCCTGTTTGGTGGAGATGATATTTAATAAAATAAGTAGAAATCCACTAAAAGTTTTGTTTGGTTATCTTGCAATCCCGAGATAATCGTCTCCATGCTCCAAATCCATTTTAAGGCATTTCGCGCATACATGAAATGAACACATTTTTCTCCAAAACTATAACAGATGCAAGCTTGTCCTGTTTGGTGGAGATGATATTTAATAAAATAAGTAGAAATCCACTAAAAGTTTTGTTTGGTTATCTTGCAATCCCGAGATAATCGTCTCCATGCTCCAAATCCATTTTAAAGCCATTTTTAAGGCATTTCGCGCATACATGAAATGAACACATTTTTCTCCAAAACTATAACAGATGCAAGCTTGTCCTGTTTGGTGGAGATGATATTTAATAAAATAAGTAGAAATCCACTAAAAGTTTTGTTTGGTTATCTTGCAATCCCGAGATAATCGTCTCCATGCTCCAAATCCATTTTAAAGCCATTTTTAAGGCATTTCGCGCATACATGAAATGAACACATTTTTCTCCAAAACTATAACAGATGCAAGCTTGTCCTGTTTGGTGGAGATGATATTTAATAAAATAAGTAGAAATCCACTAAAAGTTTTGTTTGGTTATCTTGCAATCCCGAGATAATCGTCTCCATGCTCCAAATCCATTTTAAAGCCATTTTTAAGGCATTTCGCGCATACATGAAATGAACACATTTTTCTCCAAAACTATAACAGATGCAAGCTTGTCCTGTTTGGTGGAGATGATATTTAATAAAATAAGTAGAAATCCACTAAAAGTTTTGTTTGGTTATCTTGCAATCCCGAGATAATCGTCTCCATGCTCCAAATCCATTTTAAAGCCATTTTTAAGGCATTTCGCGCATACATGAAATGAACACATTTTTCTCCAAAACTATAACAGATGCAAGCTTGTCCTGTTTGGTGGAGATGATATTTAATAAAATAAGTAGAAATCCACTAAAAGTTTTGTTTGGTTATCTTGCAATCCCGAGATAATCGTCTCCATGCTCCAAATCCATTTTAAAGCCATTTTTAAGGCATTTCGCGCATACATGAAATGAACACATTTTTCTCCAAAACTATAACAGATGCAAGCTTGTCCTGTTTGGTGGAGATGATATTTAATAAAATAAGTAGAAATCCACTAAAAGTTTTGTTTGGTTATCTTGCAATCCCGAGATAATCGTCTCCATGCTCCAAATCCATTTTAAAGCCATTTTTAAGGCATTTCGCGCATACATGAAATGAACACATTTTTCTCCAAAACTATAACAGATGCAAGCTTGTCCTGTTTGGTGGAGATAATATTTAATAAAATAAGTAGAAATCTACTAAAAGTTTCGTTTGTTTATATTGCCATCCTGAGATAATCGTCTCCATGCTCCAAATCCATTTTAAAGCCATTTCAAAGGCATTTTGCGCATACATGAAATGAACACATTTTTCTCCAAAACTATAACACATGCAAGCTTGTCCTGTTTGGTGGAGATGATATTTAATAAAATAAGTAGAAATCCACTAAAAGTTTTGTTTGGTTATCTTGCAATCCCGAGATAATCGTCTCCATGCTCCAAATCCATTTTAAAGCCATTTTTAAGGCATTTCGCGCATACATGAAATGAACACATTTTTCTCCAAAACTATAACAGATGCAAGCTTGTCCTGTTTGGTGGAGATGATATTTAATAAAATAAGTAGAAATCCACTAAAAGTTTTGTTTGGTTATCTTGCAATCCCGAGATAATCGTCTCCATGCTCCAAATCCATTTTAAAGCCATTTTTAAGGCATTTCGCGCATACATGAAATGAACACATTTTTCTCCAAAACTATAACTGATGCAAGCTTGTCCTGTTTGGTGGAGATGATATTTAATAAAATAAGTAGAAATCCACTAAAAGTTTTGTTTGGTTATCTTGCAATCCCGAGATAATCGTCTCCATGCTCCAAATCCATTTTAAAGCCATTTTTAAGGCATTTCGCGCATACATGAAATGAACACATTTTTCTCCAAAACTATAACAGATGCAAGCTTGTCCTGTTTGGTGGAGATAATATTTAATAAAATAAGTAGAAATCTACTAAAAGTTTCGTTTGTTTATATTGCCATCCTGAGATAATCGTCTCCATGCTCCAAATCCATTTTAAAGCCATTTCAAAGGCATTTCGCGCATACATGAAATGAACACATTTTTCTCCAAAACTATAACACATGCAAGCTTGTCCTGTTTGGTGGAGATGATATTTAATAAAATAAGTAGAAATCCACTAAAAGTTTTGTTTGGTTATCTTGCAATCCCGAGATAATCGTCTCCATGCTCCAAATCCATTTTAAAGCCATTTTTAAGGCATTTCGCGCATACATGAAATGAACACATTTTTCTCCAAAACTATAACAGATGCAAGCTTGTCCTGTTTGGTGGAGATGATATTTAATAAAATAAGTAGAAATCCACTAAAAGTTTTGTTTGGTTATCTTGCAATCCCGAGATAATCGTCTCCATGCTCCAAATCCATTTTAAAGCCATTTTTAAGGCATTTCGCGCATACATGAAATGAACACATTTTTTTCCAAAACTATAACAGATGCAAGCTTGTCCTGTTTGGTGGAGATGATATTTAATAAAATAAGTAGAAATCCACTAAAAGTTTTGTTTGGTTATCTTGCAATCCCGAGATAATCGTCTCCATGCTCCAAATCCATTTTAAAGCCATTTTTAAGGCATTTCGCGCATACATGAAATGAACACATTTTTCTCCAAAACTATAACAGATGCAAGCTTGTCCTGTTTGGTGGAGATAATATTTAATAAAATAAGTAGAAATCTACTAAAAGTTTCGTTTGTTTATATTGCCATCCTGAGATAATCGTCTCCATGCTCCAAATCCATTTTAAAGCCATTTCAAAGGCATTTTGCGCATACATGAAATGAACACATTTTTCTCCAAAACTATAACACATGCAAGCTTGTCCTGTTTGGTGGAGATGATATTTAATAAAATAAGTAGAAATCCACTAAAAGTTTTGTTTGGTTATCTTGCAATCCCGAGATAATCGTCTCCATGCTCCAAATCCATTTTAAAGCCATTTTTAAGGCATTTCGCGCATACATGAAATGAACACATTTTTCTCCAAAACTATAACAGATGCAAGCTTGTCCTGTTTGGTGGAGATGATATTTAATAAAATAAGTAGAAATCCACTAAAAGTTTTGTTTGGTTATCTTGCAATCCCGAGATAATCGTCTCCATGCTCCAAATCCATTTTAAAGCCATTTTTAAGGCATTTCGCGCATACATGAAATGAACACATTTTTCTCCAAAACTATAACTGATGCAAGCTTGTCCTGTTTGGTGGAGATGATATTTAATAAAATAAGTAGAAATCCACTAAAAGTTTTGTTTGGTTATCTTGCAATCCCGAGATAATCGTCTCCATGCTCCAAATCCATTTTAAAGCCATTTTTAAGGCATTTCGCGCATACATGAAATGAACACATTTTTCTCCAAAACTATAACAGATGCAAGCTTGTCCTGTTTGGTGGAGATGATATTTAATAAAATAAGTAGAAATCCACTAAAAGTTTTGTTTGGTTATCTTGCAATCCCGAGATAATCGTCTTCATGCTCCAAATCCATTTTAAAGCCATTTTTAAGGCATTTCGCGCATACATGAAATGAACACATTTTTCTCCAAAACTATAACAGATGCAAGCTTGTCCTGTTTGGTGGAGATGATATTTAATAAAATAAGTAGAAATCCACTAAAAGTTTTGTTTGGTTATCTTGCAATCCCGAGATAATCGTCTCCATGCTCCAAATCCATTTTAAAGCCATTTGTAAGGCATTTCGCGCATACATGAAATGAACACATTTTTCTCCAAAACTATAACAGATGCAAGCTTGTCCTGTTTGGTGGAGATGATATTTAATAAAATAAGTAGAAATCCACTAAAAGTTTTGTTTGGTTATATTGCAATCCCGAGATAATCGTCTCCATGCTCCAAATCCATTTTAAAGCCATTTTTAAGGCATTTCACGCATACATGAAATGAACACATTTTTCTCCAAAACTATAACAGATGCAAGCTTGTCCTGTTTGGTGGAGATGATATTTAATAAAATAAGTAGAAATCCACTAAAAGTTTTGTTTGGTTATCTTTCAATCCCGAGATAATCGTCTCCATGCTCCAAATCCATTTTAAAGCCATTTTTAAGACATTTCGCGCATACATGAAATGAACACATTTTTCTCCAAAACTATAACAGATGCAAGCTTGTCCTGTTTGGTGGAGATGATATTTAATAAAATAAGTAGAAATCCACTAAAAGTTTTGTTTGGTTATCTTGCAATCCCGAGATAATCGTCTCCATGCTCCAAATCCATTTTAAGGCATTTCGCGCATACATGAAATGAACACATTTTTCTCCAAAACTATAACAGATGCAAGCTTGTCCTGTTTGGTGGAGATGATATTTAATAAAATAAGTAGAAATCCACTAAAAGTTTTGTTTGGTTATCTTGCAATCCCGAGATAATCGTCTCCATGCTCCAAATCCATTTTAAAGCCATTTTTAAGGCATTTCGCGCATACATGAAATGAACACATTTTTCTCCAAAACTATAACAGATGCAAGCTTGTCCTGTTTGGTGGAGATGATATTTAATAAAATAAGTAGAAATCCACTAAAAGTTTTGTTTGGTTATCTTGCAATCCCGAGATAATCGTCTCCATGCTCCAAATCCATTTTAAAGCCATTTTTAAGGCATTTCGCGCATACATGAAATGAACACATTTTTCTCCAAAACTATAACAGATGCAAGCTTGTCCTGTTTGGTGGAGATGATATTTAATAAAATAAGTAGAAATCCACTAAAAGTTTTGTTTGGTTATCTTGCAATCCCGAGATAATCGTCTCCATGCTCCAAATCCATTTTAAAGCCATTTTTAAGGCATTTCGCGCATACATGAAATGAACACATTTTTCTCCAAAACTATAACAGATGCAAGCTTGTCCTGTTTGGTGGAGATGATATTTAATAAAATAAGTAGAAATCCACTAAAAGTTTTGTTTGGTTATCTTGCAATCCCGAGATAATCGTCTCCATGCTCCAAATCCATTTTAAAGCCATTTTTAAGGCATTTCGCGCATACATGAAATGAACACATTTTTCTCCAAAACTATAACAGATGCAAGCTTGTCCTGTTTGGTGGAGATAATATTTAATAAAATAAGTAGAAATCTACTAAAAGTTTCGTTTGTTTATATTGCCATCCTGAGATAATCGTCTCCATGCTCCAAATCCATTTTAAAGCCATTTCAAAGGCATTTTGCGCATACATGAAATGAACACATTTTTCTCCAAAACTATAACACATGCAAGCTTGTCCTGTTTGGTGGAGATGATATTTAATAAAATAAGTAGAAATCCACTAAAAGTTTTGTTTGGTTATCTTGCAATCCCGAGATAATCGTCTCCATGCTCCAAATCCATTTTAAAGCCATTTTTAAGGCATTTCGCGCATACATGAAATGAACACATTTTTCTCCAAAACTATAACAGATGCAAGCTTGTCCTGTTTGGTGGAGATGATATTTAATAAAATAAGTAGAAATCCACTAAAAGTTTTGTTTGGTTATCTTGCAATCCCGAGATAATCGTCTCCATGCTCCAAATCCATTTTAAAGCCATTTTTAAGGCATTTCGCGCATACATGAAATGAACACATTTTTCTCCAAAACTATAACTGATGCAAGCTTGTCCTGTTTGGTGGAGATGATATTTAATAAAATAAGTAGAAATCCACTAAAAGTTTTGTTTGGTTATCTTGCAATCCCGAGATAATCGTCTCCATGCTCCAAATCCATTTTAAAGCCATTTTTAAGGCATTTCGCGCATACATGAAATGAACACATTTTTCTCCAAAACTATAACAGATGCAAGCTTGTCCTGTTTGGTGGAGATAATATTTAATAAAATAAGTAGAAATCTACTAAAAGTTTCGTTTGTTTATATTGCCATCCTGAGATAATCGTCTCCATGCTCCAAATCCATTTAAAGCCATTTCAAAGGCATTTCGCGCATACATGAAATGAACACATTTTTCTCCAAAACTATAACACATGCAAGCTTGTCCTGTTTGGTGGAGATGATATTTAATAAAATAAGTAGAAATCCACTAAAAGTTTTGTTTGGTTATCTTGCAATCCCGAGATAATCGTCTCCATGCTCCAAATCCATTTTAAAGCCATTTTTAAGGCATTTCGCGCATACATGAAATGAACACATTTTTCTCCAAAACTATAACAGATGCAAGCTTGTCCTGTTTGGTGGAGATGATATTTAATAAAATAAGTAGAAATCCACTAAAAGTTTTGTTTGGTTATCTTGCAATCCCGAGATAATCGTCTCCATGCTCCAAATCCATTTTAAAGCCATTTTTAAGGCATTTCGCGCATACATGAAATGAACACATTTTTCTCCAAAACTATAACAGATGCAAGCTTGTCCTGTTTGGTGGAGATGATATTTAATAAAATAAGTAGAAATCCACTAAAAGTTTTGTTTGGTTATCTTGCAATCCCGAGATAATCGTCTCCATGCTCCAAATCCATTTTAAAGCCATTTTTAAGGCATTTCGCGCATACATGAAATGAACACATTTTTCTCCAAAACTATAACAGATGCAAGCTTGTCCTGTTTGGTGGAGATAATATTTAATAAAATAAGTAGAAATCTACTAAAAGTTTCGTTTGTTTATATTGCCATCCTGAGATAATCGTCTCCATGCTCCAAATCCATTTTAAAGCCATTTCAAAGGCATTTTGCGCATACATGAAATGAACACATTTTTCTCCAAAACTATAACACATGCAAGCTTGTCCTGTTTGGTGGAGATGATATTTAATAAAATAAGTAGAAATCCACTAAAAGTTTTGTTTGGTTATCTTGCAATCCCGAGATAATCGTCTCCATGCTCCAAATCCATTTTAAAGCCATTTTTAAGGCATTTCGCGCATACATGAAATGAACACATTTTTCTCCAAAACTATAACAGATGCAAGCTTGTCCTGTTTGGTGGAGATGATATTTAATAAAATAAGTAGAAATCCACTAAAAGTTTTGTTTGGTTATCTTGCAATCCCGAGATAATCGTCTCCATGCTCCAAATCCATTTTAAAGCCATTTTTAAGGCATTTCGCGCATACATGAAATGAACACATTTTTCTCCAAAACTATAACTGATGCAAGCTTGTCCTGTTTGGTGGAGATGATATTTAATAAAATAAGTAGAAATCCACTAAAAGTTTTGTTTGGTTATCTTGCAATCCCGAGATAATCGTCTCCATGCTCCAAATCCATTTTAAAGCCATTTTTAAGGCATTTCGCGCATACATGAAATGAACACATTTTTCTCCAAAACTATAACAGATGCAAGCTTGTCCTGTTTGGTGGAGATAATATTTAATAAAATAAGTAGAAATCTACTAAAAGTTTCGTTTGTTTATATTGCCATCCTGAGATAATCGTCTCCATGCTCCAAATCCATTTTAAAGCCATTTCAAAGGCATTTCGCGCATACATGAAATGAACACATTTTTCTCCAAAACTATAACACATGCAAGCTTGTCCTGTTTGGTGGAGATGATATTTAATAAAATAAGTAGAAATCCACTAAAAGTTTTGTTTGGTTATCTTGCAATCCCGAGATAATCGTCTCCATGCTCCAAATCCATTTTAAAGCCATTTTTAAGGCATTTCGCGCATACATGAAATAAACACATTTTTCTCCAAAACTATAACAGATGCAAGCTTGTCCTGTTTGGTGGAGATGATATTTAATAAAATAAGTAGAAATCCACTAAAAGTTTTGTTTGGTTATCTTGCAATCCCGAGATAATCGTCTCCATGCTCCAAATCCATTTTAAAGCCATTTTTAAGGCATTTCGCGCATACATGAAATGAACACATTTTTCTCCAAAACTATAACAGATGCAAGCTTGTCCTGTTTGGTGGAGATGATATTTAATAAAATAAGTAGAAATCCACTAAAAGTTTTGTTTGGTTATCTTTCAAGTCCGAGATAATCGTCTCCATGCTCCAAATCCATTTTAAAGCCATTTTTAAGGCATTTCGCGCATACATGAAATGAACACATTTTTCTCCAAAACTATAACAGATGCAAGCTTGTCCTGTTTGGTGGAGATGATATTTAATAAAATAAGTAGAAATCCACTAAAAGTTTTGTTTGGTTATCTTGCAATCCGAGATAATCGTCTCCATGCTCCAAATCCATTTTAAAGCCATTTTTAAGGCATTTCGCGCATACGTGAAATGAACACATTTTTCTCCAAAACTATAACAGATGCAAGCTTGTCCTGTTTGGTGGAGATGATATTTAATAAAATAAGTAGAAATCCACTAAAAGTTTTGTTTGGTTATCTTGCAATCCCGAGATAATCGTCTCCATGCTCCAAATCCATTTTAAAGCCATTTTTAAGGCATTTCGCGCATACATGAAATGAACACATTTTTCTCCAAAACTATAACAGATGCAAGCTTGTCCTGTTTGGTGGAGATGATATTTAATAAAATAAGTAGAAATCCACTAAAAGTTTTGTTTGGTTATCTTGCAATCCCGAGATAATCGTCTCCATGCTCCAAATCCATTTTAAAGCCATTTTTAAGGCATTTCGCGCATACATGAAATGAACACATTTTTCTCCAAAACTATAACAGATGCAAGCTTGTCCTGTTTGGTGGAGATGATATTTAATAAAATAAGTAGAAATCCACTAAAAGTTTTGTTTGGTTATCTTGCAATCCCGAGATAATCGTCTCCATGCTCCAAATCCATTTTAAAGCCATTTTTAAGGCATTTCGCGCATACATGAAATGAACACATTTTTTCCAAAACTATAACAGATGCAAGCTTGTCCTGTTTGGTGGAGATGATATTTAATAAAATAAGTAGAAATCCACTAAAAGTTTTGTTTGGTTATATTGCAATCCCGAGATAATCGTCTCCATGCTCCAAATCCATTTTAAAGCCATTTTTAAGGCATTTCGCGCATACATGAAATGAACACATTTTTCTCCAAAACTATAACAGATGCAAGCTTGTCCTGTTTGGTGGAGATGATATTTAATAAAATAAGTAGAAATCCACTAAAAGTTTTGTTTGGTTATCTTGCAATCCCGAGATAATCGTCTCCATGCTCCAAATCCATTTTAAAGCCATTTTTAAGGCATTTCGCGCATACATGAAATGAACACATTTTTCTCCAAAACTATAACAGATGCAAGCTTGTCCTGTTTGGTGGAGATGATATTTAATAAAATAAGTAGAAATCCACTAAAAGTTTTGTTTGGTTATCTTGCAATCCGAGATAATCGTCTCCATGCTCCAAATCCATTTTAAAGCCATTTTTAAGGCATTTCGCGCATACATGAAATGAACACATTTTTCTCCAAAACTATAACAGATGCAAGCTTGTCCTGTTTGGTGGAGATGATATTTAATAAAATAAGTAGAAATCCACTAAAAGTTTTGTTTGGTTATCTTGCAATCCGAGATAATCGTCTCCATGCTCCAAATCCATTTTAAAGCCATTTTTAAGGCATTTCGCGCATACATGAAATGAACACATTTTTCTCCAAAACTATAACAGATGCAAGCTTGTCCTGTTTGGTGGAGATGATATTTAATAAAATAAGTAGAAATCCACTAAAAGTTTTGTTTGGTTATCTTGCAATCCCGAGATAATCGTCTCCATGCTCCAAATCCATTTAAAGCCATTTTTAAGGCATTTCGCGCATACATGAAATGAACACATTTTTCTCCAAAACTATAACAGATGCAAGCTTGTCCTGTTTGGTGGAGATGATATTTAATAAAATAAGTAGAAATCCACTAAAAGTTTTGTTTGGTTATCTTGCAATCCCGAGATAATCGTCTCCATGCTCCAAATCCATTTTAAAGCCATTTTTAAGGCATTTCGCGCATACATGAAATGAACACATTTTTCTCCAAAACTATAACAGATGCAAGCTTGTCCTGTTTGGTGGAGATGATATTTAATAAAATAAGTAGAAATCCACTAAAAGTTTTGTTTGGTTATCTTGCAATCCCGAGATAATCGTCTCCATGCTCCAAATCCATTTTAAAGCCATTTTTAAGGCATTTCGCGCATACATGAAATGAACACATTTTTCTCCAAAACTATAACAGATGCAAGCTTGTCCTGTTTGGTGGAGATGATATTTAATAAAATAAGTAGAAATCCACTAAAAGTTTTGTTTGGTTATCTTGCAATCCCGAGATAATCGTCTCCATGCTCCAAATCCATTTTAAAGCCATTTTTAAGGCATTTCGCGCATACATGAAATGAACACATTTTTCTCCAAAACTATAACAGATGCAAGCTTGTCCTGTTTGGTGGAGATGATATTTAATAAAATAAGTAGAAATCCACTAAAAGTTTTGTTTGGTTATCTTGCAATCCCGAGATAATCGTCTCCATGCTCCAAATCCATTTTAAAGCCATTTTAAGGCATTTCGCGCATACATGAAATGAACACATTTTTCTCCAAAACTATAACAGATGCAAGCTTGTCCTGTTTGGTGGAGATGATATTTAATAAAATAAGTAGAAATCCACTAAAAGTTTTGTTTGGTTATCTTGCAATCCCGAGATAATCGTCTCCATGCTCCAAATCCATTTTAAAGCCATTTTTAAGGCATTTCGCGCATACATGAAATGAACACATTTTTCTCCAAAACTATAACAGATGCAAGCTTGTCCTGTTTGGTGGAGATGATATTTAATAAAATAAGTAGAAATCCACTAAAAGTTTTGTTTGGTTATCTTGCAATCCCGAGATAATCGTCTCCATGCTCCAAATCCATTTTAAAGCCATTTTTAAGGCATTTCGCGCATACATGAAATGAACACATTTTTCTCCAAAACTATAACAGATGCAAGCTTGTCCTGTTTGGTGGAGATGATATTTAATAAAATAAGTAGAAATCCACTAAAAGTTTTGTTTGGTTATCTTGCAATCCGAGATAATCGTCTCCATGCTCCAAATCCATTTTAAAGCCATTTTTAAGGCATTTCGCGCATACATGAAATGAACACATTTTTCTCCAAAACTATAACAGATGCAAGCTTGTCCTGTTTGGTGGAGATGATATTTAATAAAATAAGTAGAAATCCACTAAAGTTTTGTTTGGTTATCTTGCAATCCCGAGATAATCGTCTCCATGCTCCAAATCCATTTTAAAGCCATTTTTAAGGCATTTCGCGCATACATGAAATGAACACATTTTTCTCCAAAACTATAACAGATGCAAGCTTGTCCTGTTTGGTGGAGATGATATTTAATAAAATAAGTAGAAATCCACTAAAAGTTTTGTTTGGTTATCTTGCAATCCCGAGATAATCGTCTCCATGCTCCAAATCCATTTTAAAGCCATTTTTAAGGCATTTCGCGCATACATGAAATGAACACATTTTTCTCCAAAACTATAACAGATGCAAGCTTGTCCTGTTTGGTGGAGATGATATTTAATAAAATAAGTAGAAATCCACTAAAGTTTTGTTTGGTTATCTTGCAATCCCGAGATAATCGTCTCCATGCTCCAAATCCATTTTAAAGCCATTTTTAAGGCATTTCGCGCATACATGAAATGAACACATTTTTCTCCAAAACTATAACAGATGCAAGCTTGTCCTGTTTGGTGGAGATGATATTTAATAAAATAAGTAGAAATCCACTAAAAGTTTTGTTTGGTTATCTTGCAATCCCGAGATAATCGTCTCCATGCTCCAAATCCATTTTAAAGCCATTTTTAAGGCATTTCGCGCATACATGAAATGAACACATTTTTCTCCAAAACTATAACAGATGCAAGCTTGTCCTGTTTGGTGGAGATGATATTTAATAAAATAAGTAGAAATCCACTAAAAGTTTTGTTTGGTTATCTTGCAATCCCGAGATAATCGTCTCCATGCTCCAAATCCATTTTAAAGCCATTTTTAAGGCATTTCGCGCATACATGAAATGAACACATTTTTCTCCAAAACTATAACAGATGCAAGCTTGTCCTGTTTGGTGGAGATGATATTTAATAAAATAAGTAGAAATCCACTAAAAGTTTTGTTTGGTTATCTTGCAATCCCGAGATAATCGTCTCCATGCTCCAAATCCATTTTAAAGCCATTTTTAAGGCATTTCGCGCATACATGAAATGAACACATTTTTCTCCAAAACTATAACAGATGCAAGCTTGTCCTGTTTGGTGGAGATGATATTTAATAAAATAAGTAGAAATCCACTAAAGTTTTGTTTGGTTATCTTGCAATCCCGAGATAATCGTCTCCATGCTCCAAATCCATTTTAAAGCCATTTTTAAGGCATTTCGCGCATACATGAAATGAACACATTTTTCTCCAAAACTATAACAGATGCAAGCTTGTCCTGTTTGGTGGAGATGATATTTAATAAAATAAGTAGAAATCCACTAAAAGTTTTGTTTGGTTATCTTGCAATCCCGAGATAATCGTCTCCATGCTCCAAATCCATTTTAAAGCCATTTTTAAGGCATTTCGCGCATACATGAAATGAACACATTTTTCTCCAAAACTATAACAGATGCAAGCTTGTCCTGTTTGGTGGAGATGATATTTAATAAAATAAGTAGAAATCCACTAAAAGTTTTGTTTGGTTATCTTGCAATCCCGAGATAATCGTCTCCATGCTCCAAATCCATTTTAAAGCCATTTTTAAGGCATTTCGCGCATACATGAAATGAACACATTTTTCTCCAAAACTATAACAGATGCAAGCTTGTCCTGTTTGGTGGAGATGATATTTAATAAAATAAGTAGAAATCCACTAAAAGTTTTGTTTGGTTATCTTGCAATCCGAGATAATCGTCTCCATGCTCCAAATCCATTTTAAAGCCATTTTTAAGGCATTTCGCGCATACATGAAATGAACACATTTTTTCTCCAAAACTATAACAGATGCAAGCTTGTCCTGTTTGGTGGAGATGATATTTAATAAAATAAGTAGAAATCCACTAAAAGTTTTGTTTGGTTATCTTGCAATCCCGAGATAATCGTCTCCATGCTCCAAATCCATTTTAAAGCCATTTTAAGGCATTTCGCGCATACATGAAATGAACACATTTTTCTCCAAAACTATAACAGATGCAAGCTTGTCCTGTTTGGTGGAGATGATATTTAATAAAATAAGTAGAAATCCACTAAAAGTTTTGTTTGGTTATCTTGCAATCCCGAGATAATCGTCTCCATGCTCCAAATCCATTTTAAAGCCATTTTTAAGGCATTTCGCGCATACATGAAATGAACACATTTTTCTCCAAAACTATAACAGATGCAAGCTTGTCCTGTTTGGTGGAGATGATATTTAATAAAATAAGTAGAAATCCACTAAAAGTTTTGTTTGGTTATCTTGCAATCCCGAGATAATCGTCTCATGCTCCAAATCCATTTTAAAGCCATTTTTAAGGCATTTCGCGCATACATGAAATGAACACATTTTTCTCCAAAACTATAACA
>NW_027443280.1:0-45000 GCF_048569485.1 Anomaloglossus baeobatrachus | reverse complement strand
AATTAAGCCTTCACTGCAGGTAGCTAGGGATTATTGTCTGGGCGGAATCCGATGCCTGTTTAGGGGGCAGTAACGGCCCAGATTATCAGTTGGATTTTCTTTATAGTATTATTTAATTAATTGTAGCCCATAAATTAATATCTATTATCTCATTAAGACTATGGGCTTATTCAATAAACATTTAGATACATATGAAAAGCCTATAAGTATAAAAATACATATAAAGACACTGTATAAACTTAAAACTTTGTCATTAAAATAGCATAATAAGTGATTTTTCCTTCTGGGGAAAAGTTATATATACACCTATATAATAAAAAATATACCTATGCAAAAATAAAGTTAAAAAAAATTATATATATATTATATATATATATTTATAATATATTTTGTCCTTATATTTATCTTAAAAGGTCTTTTGGCAATTTATTTTTTATTTTTTAAGTATTTTATATACCTTTCCATAAGAGCTTGCCTACTCTAAAAAAAATTCTTTCAAAGAATCTTCCAAAAAGATCCCTTTTACAATTTACAAAACTCTTTCCCCAAAATTACTATATAATTTTAAAATTACGACTACGTCCTGCAAAAACAGGATACAATTAAGTAGAATTGAATGGATCACATATTCTAGGGGGGCACTTCAACTAATTAAAGGCAAAGAGTTCAATGTCGTTATTGAGTCCATTAGCTTTTAATATATTTATTTCAAAAATCCATTGGCTCTCTGTTCTAGACATTTTTTTTTTTTTATTAATATGTAGCAGTGTGATACAATTGTTTATTGGTATTTGGCAGCTTAGTTACTTTTGCATCAGGTTTTCCCTGTCATATTTATTATATTTTTATCTGCCATCTTATTTTATTCTTACATTGTTTCACACTGCTATCATATTATTTTTGGCACAGTTAATACCTGATATGTATATTATCCCCATTGTGGGGTGATTGTGAATTTTTTGCACACTGTCAGATTTCATATAAATAATTACCTATTATGGTTTAAAATTTACGCTGGCAGCTGTGCGTGTTGTATTACTATCAGTTTTTTATATGTGCTACATTCATTCCTACATTTTTAATGCTGTGTATTTGTGTATTTTTCGTATTATTTTTTTTTAATTAAGATTTATTTTGATTTAAATCATTTGGATTTTCTTCTGGGTAGTTTTATAGGTATTAATTTTCCACTGAGCAACTACCTGGTTGTTCTGTTTGCGGTTATGGTCTGTTCCTTTGATTGGTGGTCAAAATTGTAGGTTTTCAAAATAATGGGTATATTGAAATCGTCTGGTTTTTGCGCCGATGACTCCGTACATTTCTTTTGGAGTGAATTACTCCTTGGGATTGGTTTCATCTCTTGATACACTTGATATATAATTTATAATATATTTTGTCTTTTTATTTTAAAAGGTCTTTTAGCAATTTATTTTTTAAGTATTTTATATACCTTTCCATAAGGGCTTGACTACTCTAAAAAATTCTTTCAAAGAATCTTCCAAAAAGATCCCTTTTACAATTTACAAATCTCTTTCCCTAAAATTCCAATATAATTTTAAAATTACGACTACGTCCTGCAAAAACAGGATACAATTAACACAAAGTCCCAGAGAGAGGTCATTTATCATTTCTACCATTGGAACCCTATGGAGCTCGAAATTTCTGGGACTTCTAGTGTTAAGTAGAATTGAATGGATCACATATTCTAGGGGGGCACTTCAACTAATTAAAGGCAAAGAGTTCAATGTCGTTATTGAGTCCATTAGATTTTGATGTATTTATTTCAAAAATCCATTGGCTCTCTGCTCTAGACATTTTTTTTTTTTATAAAATCACCTCCCCTACAGTCTTTCATTACTTTTTATATACTCCAAACCTGAGATCCCCCTAAAAGATCCTCCATGCTTCATTAAGTAATGTTTAGATATGGGGTGTTTATTACATTTTTTTCTTTTTTTCTTATGTGTTCCCCAATTCTTTTACATAGGGGTCTTATAGTTCTCCCAATATACCTTTTCTGACAAGGACATTGAATGCAGTATATCACGTCTTTAGTTTGGCAGGTAATTAAATCTTTGATAATGGCTTCTTCTAAGGCTATGTGCGCACGTGTGCGCTCTGCACCGCACCTAAAAAGGTGCGCTTCAGAGCACAGCTGAAAAGCTCCGTTCTGAAGCGCATGGTGTCGGCAGAGAACGTGCGCTCTACCTGCAGCTCCTGCCATAGACAGAGCAGGGGCTGCCGGCAAAGCGCACGGAAGAAGTGACATGTCACTTCTTAGAACGCGCGCTTCGGGCAGCAGCCGAAGCGCTGCGCTCTAAGACGCCACGTGCGCACGGCCCCCTGCACAATCTCCATAGATTGTGCAGGGGACGCAGGACGCATGCAGTTACGCTGCGCTACAAAGCGCAGCGTAACTGCATGAATTACGCACACGTGCGCACATAGCCTAACAGGGGAAAGCACAAGTTCACGTAGCGATAAAAGAATCGGGAATACACAAAAAAATACAAGAAAAAGTGGGGGGAATAATATTAACCCAAATAAAACAGTGAGAAAAACCACCACTATGGATTTTTTTATGGTGGGAAGAAGAAACTAAAGAGTGTGTATAAGGGAGGGCAACTCGTCAAAAAGAAAACGAACAGCCAGACAATAGAGGACTCACAAAAGTTTTTTAACCTCCGCCATCATAAGCTAACTAAAAACGAGACGTCACTATTGCAGAAAGGATGCACCCTCCACAGGCTTTAACCGATTCCAGGCCTTTATTGGAGTCAAATAATTAATGAGAAAATAAGTTTTAAAGAAACATTTTTTAGAAAATCCTATTTCTAATCAAATGTGTAACACTTTCAACATACAATCTACCTCCAGTGTAAAGAATAGTACCCTCAAATCCCCTCAATGGAGTACTCAGATTCACTTCTCACTTTTCAAAAATGCCATTAATGTAATTAGACATATCAAAAACCCTAAAAAATATAGAACATCTAATAATCTAACACCGAAGGAAAAAACTGCCATCAAACAATTACAAGACAATAAAAAGATCATAATACGCCCAGCCGACAAAGGGGGGGAGGGCATAGTTATTATGAACTTAGCAAATTATGAAAAAGAATCAGTCCGACTTTTGAGCAACAGAAAAACATACAAAATACTGAAACATGACCCGACAAATGTTTATAAAGAAGAATTAAATGCTTTGATTAAAAAGGGCCTTGAAAAAGAAATTCTAAATAAAGATGAAGCTTCATTTATAAGAAATCAATCACCTAGGTCGGCAGTATTCTACCATACACTGAAAATTCCTAAAACATTACAAAATCCACCAGGACGCCCCACTATATCAGGGATTGGCTGTTTAACAGCCAATCTCTCGAGATGTATTGATAGCCACCTTCAAAAAATGTGCCCCCCCTACTGCCAGCCTATTTGAAAGACAGTACCAGGTTTTACAGCTCTTACAAGAGGTAAAATGGGAGGCTAATTAGATTATAGGCTCCATTGATCTCACCTCATTATATACCACTATAGAACATGGGAAAGGATGTGAGGCTTCGAAATATTTTTTTAACAAAATCTGGTTATTTCTCAAAAATACAAGTAGATTTTTTGGGTGACTGTATTCAGTGTATTCTAAACCATAACTTCTTCCGTGATGGTGCCAAATATTACCTACAGCGGTGGGGCACAGCTATGGGGACCAGGTTCGCACCGAGTTATGCAAATTTATACATGGGGAGGTGGGAGGAGTCCAACATATACCTCAATGGTATGATTCGGGAGAACCTGGTCTTCTGGCGTCGCTTCGACGATATTTTATTCATATGGTTGGGGGGCCATAATTCCCTCACCGATTTTGTTTTTGAGGGTCTGAACATAAATGAGTTCCACCTACAATTCAACTCCTCATTCAGTAAATAAACAATCAATTTCCTGGATCTGAATATTTTTATTGAAAATGGAAAAATCGAAACTGGGACATACCATAAACCGACTGACGGTAACCGCTATATATGCCTAACCAGCTGTCACCTTCCCAGTTGGCTTTTGAATGTTCCCAAGAGCCAATGCATAAGGGCACGAAGGAACTATATAGTAAATCAGAAGATTTTGAAATGGAGGTAAAAAACACTAGCCAATAAATTCCTGCAAAAAGGATATAAGGAGGGGTTCCTACAACGAGTGTATCAAAAGATGAAACAAATCCCAAGGAGTAATTCACTCCAAAAGAAATGTATGGAGTCATCGGCGCAAAATCCAGACGATTTCAAAATACCCATTATTTTGAAAACCTACAATTTTGACCACCAAAGAAACAGACCATAACAGCAAACAGAACAACCAGGTAGTTGCTCAGTGGAAAATTAATACCTATAAAACTACCCAGAAGAAAATCCAAATGATTTAAATCAAAATAAATCTTAATTACAAAAAAAAATAAGAAAAATACACAAATACACAGCATTAAAAATGTAGGAATGAATATGTGGCACATATAAAAAACATAGTCATACAACACGCACAGCTGTCAGCGTAAATTTTAAACCATAATAGGTAATTATTTATATGAAATCTGACAGTGTGCAAAAAATTCACAATCACCCCACAATGGGGATAATATACATATCAGGTATTAACTGTGCCAAAAAAATGAATGGTGAAACCACATAGTGAGATGACATAGGCATAATATGATAGCAGTGTGAAACAATGTAAGAATAAAATAAGATACCAGATAAAAATATAATATGACAGGGAAAACCTGATGCAAAAGTAACTAAGCTGCCAAATACCAATAAACAATTGTATCACACTGCTACATATTAATAAAGCCTTACCAATGAGACACCTGACGCGTTTCGACATGGCTTTTTCCAAAAAGTCGGGCTGCTTCTTTTTCATAATTTGCTAAGTTCATAATAACTATGCCCTCCCCCTTTGTCGGCTGGGCGTATTATGATCTTTTTATTGTCTTGTAATTGTTTGATGGCAGTTTTTTTCCTTCTGTGTTAGATTATTAGATGTTCTATATTTTTTAGGGGTTTTGATGTGTCTAATGTCATTAATGACATTTTTGAAAAGTGAGAAGTGAATCTGAGTACTCATTGAGGGGATTTGAGGGTACTATTCTTTAGGGGGATCTCAGGTTTGGAGTATATAAAAAGTAATGAAAGACTGTAGGGGAGGTGATTTTATAGAAAAAAAAAATGTCTACAGCAGAGAGCCAATGGATTTTTGAAATAAATATATTAAAAGCTAATGGACTCAATAACGACATTCAACTCTTTGCCTTTAATTAGTTGAAGTGCCCCCCTAGAATATCTGATCCATTCAATTCTACTTAATTGTATCCTGTTTTTGCAGGACGTAGTCGTCATTTTAAAATTATATTGTAATTTTGGGGAAAGAGTTTTGTAAATTGTAAAAGGGATCTTTTTGGAAGATTCTTTGAAAGAATTTTTTAGAGTAGTCAAGCCCTTATGGAAAGGTATATCAAATACTTAAAAAATAAATTGCCAAAAGACCTTTTAAAAGGACAATATATATATATATTATAAAAATAATTTTTTTTTCATTTTATTTTTGCATAGGTATATTTTTTATTATATAGGTGTATATATGAAACTTTTCCCCAGAAGGAAAAATCACTTATTATGCCATTTTAATGAAAAAGTTTTAAGTTTATACAGTGTCTTTATATGTATTTTTTTACTTATAGGCTTTTCATATGTATCTAAATGTTTATTGAATAAGCCCATAGTCTAAATGAGATAATAGATTTTAATCAATGGGCTACAATTAATTAAATAATACTATAAAGAAAATCCAACTGATTAGTGGGCAGTAACCGCCCAGACTAACAGGCATCGGATTCAGCCCAGACAATAATCCCTAGCTACCTGCAGTGAAGGCTTAATTGTCTGACTCAGCCAGGATCCTAATTTTATCTAACGGGTGGACGCCCAGGGTAGCTCTTGCATCCCTGCCCAGTGAGAATCTTAAACCCCGGAATCTAACTGCTTGTCTACCCACGTGGAGCGGATCCCTGACCTGGTATAACCTCAGATGAAGTGCCGCATCCAGGCATCAGGAGCGTACACAGCAACTGAAGTTCTCAGACAGGAGGCCGTTGATCAGGTAACTTGCACCGGGCATCAACTACGGGTGCTCGGGGTATTGTTGCATTCCTGCTATACTCTGGTGTGACTGCAGTGGGCATACACGCAAGGAGTGCGGGGAGCTTTAAACACACCGAGGGGATCGCAGCTCTTATTGAGCACTATTTGTGGAGCAATTGTACAGTG
The DNA here is from genome assembly GCF_048569485.1 of Anomaloglossus baeobatrachus. Taxonomy (NCBI): domain Eukaryota; kingdom Metazoa; phylum Chordata; class Amphibia; order Anura; family Aromobatidae; genus Anomaloglossus; species Anomaloglossus baeobatrachus. Next base: position 38,686 of record NW_027443280.1, on the reverse strand, counting down.
CAAACATTCAAAGAAAATGAAAAAAAAACTTTCCTGGGCATCAGTATACCACAACTGACTGAATTATTTATCACCTTTTTACAAAAATCCATGCTGCTTTAACCTCAGCGGGACACTCTATCTATATATATTTATATATTTTTGAACACCTACATGCCTACCTAATGGAATTATTTTTACTTGGATATTCCTGGAATTTAATTGGATTATAGGTGTTAGCCGCCGGCCGGGGATCCACTTTTCTTTTTTTATATATATAGGAGTGTATGACTTATTAACTGTGCAATATATGTGAATTGTATTTTCCGAACTGTTTTACTGTAATTTTATTTTTCTAAATAGTAAATGAAAACCCCATTTTAAGAGTAAAAAAAAAATTAAAATAAAAAATAGCCTCAGTTCAGCGTAGATTTTTGTACATATAAAAAAAAAATGTTTATATCTACACTTCACGTCAAAATTCACGTCATCATTTTCCATCAATCGCCACATCTACCAAAAGTATTCTCTTCTATACGTTTTCTAGGTGGAAATCTCTCCATTCACTGTCTGACACAGGCTGGAGGACTCCTTCCACCAGGGTATTCGTTCTGAGACATGGGTCTCCAATCATAAAAATTAAATGAATAACACTATTCTACAGCCAAATTGGTTCACAGATTAAAACAGTTGAACGCAATTACTTTTGTGGTGCTGAAAATGAATATACCGTATTTTTCGGATTATAAGACGCAGTTTTCCTCCCAAAAATTTGGTTGGAAAATGAGGGGTGCATCTTAAAATCCGAATACAGCTTATCGGGGTGCTGTTTGTGTGGCGACCGGGTGCGTTCTGGCGGCCGGGTGTGTTCTGGCGGCCGGGTGCCTGTGGCTGCGTGCAGGCAGCAGGGTGCCTGTCAGTGCCAGCTGCCTCTCTGTACGTGCGGGCGGGCGGGCAGCCGGGTGCCAGCTTCCTCTCTGTGCGTGCGGCGGGCAGCCGGGTGCCTGTTGGTGCCGCCTGCTCCTCTGTGCGGGCGGGCGGCCTGCTCGCTGTCACTCTGCGTGTGTGCTTCGAGCGGCAGGCTGTGCGGCAGGTGTCCCAGTGTGTCCGCGGTCTCAATTTCAAATGATGGCGACGTGAATCAGCGCGTGCGCTGATGGAGCTCTTGGATGAGAGCTCCAGCTGCGCATGCGCCTCTCCGGGAGTCAGCGCGTGCGCAAATTGAGCCCTTGAATCAGCGCTCCATCTGTGCATGCACCGCTCCAGGCACCATCATTTGAAGCAGGACCTCGGACACACTGAGATACTTACTTCACCGGCCTGCTCCACCTGTCACCCGCTGCCACGGACCCACCGCACCTGCCACCACAGACCACTGCTGCCGCCACGGACCCGCTGCGGCTGACGCTACTAACCGGCCGGGGCTGCCAGCACAACCTCTGCCTCCTGTGACTCCGCTTCACCACCACTAGTGCCCCCCTCCGGTAAGACAACACCGGATTATAAGACGAACCCCATTTTTTTTTTTTACCTTTTTTAGCTCTAAATTTGGGATGCGTCTGATAATCTGGTGCGCCTTACAAAAACGAAAAATATGGTAATCATTAAATTTGCTGACTGACTTTCAAGATCCAGAGAAGGTTGTAATTACACCTTTAATGCCCTTATAGAAAAATTGCATCTTTGGAATTTCATCATCATTATTGCATTGTTAGCAGCTAGTCTATTACATCATCTATTTAGTCTATTGAGCCTTCAGTATTCTATCAACTTATGATGACCAATGAAAAAACACAAACTCTGCTCTGATTGCTTGTACACTTGCATCACCTACTTTTATAAATGCTCCATGTGTAAGGTATATACAGTTTTAGCATTTCTTAGCATATTGACATGGTTCTATAGCTTTTTTTTGTTCTGTCAGATATGTCTCGTTCTTGCATTAACAAAGCTGAGTTTTTGCTACATATGCGGAGACGTCACTGGTGTCACAAAGGCAAAACTTGATCACCATGATAAGAAAAGCCTACAACCTGTATTTTGGCTGCCTAATAAGAGATTAGGAGAAGAGCTGGGCCTACCAGATATTCTACAATAGATGATGAGCATCACATCTTACCAGTGGTTTCATCTAGGCCTTTTGCAGTCCCTATGATCTGAAGATAGCAATTGGTAGTGTGATCAGTTGGCTATTTAGAAATGGTGCCCCCCATTAGGAAAAATTTCAAGGAAGAAGTCGTGGACTTCAGAGTATCTAAACATTTAATCTGCAAAACGCACAGTACCACATACAGAACTGCCAGTTCTAACAGCACCAGAAACATTTTCAGTCGAGTAAGGTAAGGAAGAAGAGGATGCTCGCTGTCATTAAGTATCTTCATCTCACAGCCCAGACTTTGTCAGCAACCTCAACTGACCCACACCATATAACACAAAGTGAACTGAACAATTTTGATAGAAATTTGGATCAGCCCAAGAGTAAAGCTGAGCTCTTAGGTTGCAGGCTACAGCAGTGGAATCTGCTAGAGGGCAATGTTCAGATTTTGTTGACCTGCAACCATGATAAAGCGCTTGTCCATTACTTCATGGAGGGCGATCTGGTCACATGCAACAACATTAACACTATAATAGAAGCTCTGAAGATAAGTCATGATCCAGAGAAATTGAGGTTTTTCATCAATTCATCTAAAACAAGTCTAAAAGCCATCTTGCTGCATAATGGCAATATGCTACCTTTAATTTCAGTTCGTTATGCAGTTCCCATGAAAGAAACCTATGGCAACATGAAACAGCTGTTGAGGTGCCTGAACTATGACCAACATTTGTGGCACCTCTGCATTGACTTAAAGGTGGTTGCCCTCTTACTTGGTCTCCAGGTAGAATGCACAAAGTACTGCTGCTTTCTGTGTGAGTAGTATAGTAATGCAAGAGAATATCACTACAATAAAATACACTGGCCTCTCCGACATACACTTCAGCCAGGGAGTAAAGATGTCCTGCGTCCAGCACTTGTTGACCCACATAAGTTGTTACAACTTTTGCATATCAAGTTGGGCCTAATGAAGAACTTTGTAAAGGCAATGAATAAAAATGCAACAGCATTCAAGTATCTCATTGATACATTTCCAAGGTTGAGTGAAGCAAAAGATAAAAGATGGAGCCTTTATTGGACCTCAGATTGGTAAGCTTCTTCCAGATCCCTTTGGTGGGAGTCACACTACTATGTGTCTCGACCAAGGATTGCATCGCACTGCCCACACTGGTCAGCGGCTTTCTTGACCCAAACATGTCAGCTGCATAGAACTACATGAAGCTGTCACTATAGTGTCACTGTGCTCGCTCAGGTTAGGAGAGGAGATGCGAGTGCAAGTGCAAGTCAAACGGTAGTGTGACTCCAGCCTTAGTTGCACAGCAAGGAAAAGGCTGTATGAGTAGCATTCGCATTAGTGTTACCTAATTTTTTGAGAAACTAAAGAGCTGATAACTATGACGAGTGGATAGAAAATCTCCTCAAAACATAATGATCTCGGCTGTAACATGTCTGTAAAGTCTCATTTCTTACATTTGCACCCAGACTACTTTCCAAGAAACTGCGGAGCAGTGAGCAACAAGCATGGTGAGAGATTTCACCAAGATATTGCAACAATAGAGAAAAGAGGTCGATGAAAATAGAATCCATCAATGCTTGTAAATTACTGTTGGACAATTGTAAAAGATGATCCATTGCAGTAGTATAAGAGACAAGGGGAAAAAAAAATTAGTCAGTTAATGAGAACCAAATGTAGTGCAATTTCTGTAACTGTTTATAACTCACATTAGTGTTTAAACTTTTAGTTATTTGAAGTTTTGAGAAGTGTCCTCTAAAGAAATATCAGAAAATTGACAAAATAATCTGCATCTTTATATTTGCAAAAATAATAATGCTTCAAAGTACTGAAACTTTTATGCACCAATTATATGTAGCAGTAAAAGAAACTCTCATATCATAGAAACAAGAGACAACTAAAATTTTCATTGTCAGATTTGAATTCAGGAGGTTAAAATTATTAAAAAATGGCTAATTTCATAACTGAACCCGACAACTTTTCAAAATATGTAGAGCAGTTTAATCTTTACAGGGAATCTGTCACATTGTACATGCAGTCTGATGAGTGGACAGCGTATAAAAACAAGAAGAGGAGCAAAATTATATATTGCTTTGTAGGAAAAGCTTTTTTTCATTAAAATCAATGGTGTTTTATTCATGAGTCCAGTGGGCAGTATGACTAATCAGTGATCGACAGTCTTTCCTGTATTAGTGTGCATGTACTGTTGTCAATCACTAGTAGAACTGTCAAGGAGAAATTCCATAGTTTCGGAAATCACCTTCTTAACAATGAATGTCTGCTGAAATCTCTGATTAATAGTCACTGAGTGCCGGCAAAGAGATTTAGACCACACAGATATCTGGTAAACCCTCTCTTGGTGAGAGTAGGTGCACAAGAGTGACGTGCTTTTTTTTACCAGCCTTTTATAGAGCAGTTATAGGGTTAATCTTTTAGTAACATTCCTAAGTATGCCATTGGCTATATTAAAAAATATGCCAAAAACGTCTGTGACGTATATCTATTTTGGAACTCCATCTGCAGCGCCTCCTATTTTCCGACTTCATCTCTGGCAATGTCTCTGGCACGTAACATCTCAGCCTTGAATTTGGACTTGCACAGATAGCCAGTCTTTCTCATCGCATCTGCATTCCGTTCCTTTGTATCAGTCTGCAGCTGGTGACCTTGAGGTACGCATACTTTTCCTGATACCAGCAGTAATCAGAGAACAGACTCTTCCATGTATCAAACATCAGCTGCAGGCTTTTAAAAAGTCATCTTGCTCCTCATATACAAAAGAAAACTTTGTTATAAAAAATGCATTTATAAATATATATTTGTACTCACAGTAAAAAAGCATATTAGAAAAATATTTTGCATTCTCACAGTCCCCCCTAAAATACTTCTCTGATTCCCTAAGTCTATCCCTACATGAATTACCTTTGAATCAGACTGGTCCCGAGCGGTGAGGGTAGTGGAGTCTTCACCAGATGGAGATTAATGTTCCCTTATAGAGCAATCCCCTTTGTACCCAAATTTCTGAAGACCAGAGGATTCCCATTATCCCTGCTAGTTCCCGGTATTGTCATTATTTTCCTATGGCATCAGTATAATCATGGGGGGTCTAAACTTCCCATATATTAAAAAATAAATTAATATATATATATATATATATATATATATATATATATATATATAATACACACGCAGATTGTGAGGTTCCTGCTCTCTCAGAGACTATATGAAATGGCATAAGAACCATGGCCAAAGTACAATGTCCTAGCCCTGGAGGCACCCCAAACAAAATCTCATAGGGTGTTAGTCCATGCTGAGAACATACAGTACAGGCCAAAGGTTTGAACACACGTTCTCATTCAAACAGTTTTCTTTATTTTCATGACTCTGAAAATGGTAGATTCACATTGAAGGCATCAAAACTATGAATTCATACATGTCCAATGAAATACTTAACAAATAAGTGTGAAACAACTGAAAATATGTCTTATATTCTAGGTGCTTCAAAGTAGCCACCTTTTGCTTTCGTTACTGCTTTGCACACTCTTGGCATTCTGTTGATGAGCTTTAAGAGGTAGTCGCCGGAAATAGTTTTCACTTCACAGGTGTGCCCTGTCAGGTTTAATAAGTGGAATTTCTTGCCTTATAAATGGGGTTGGGACCATCAGTTGTGTTGTGCAGACGTCTGGTGGATACCCAGCTGATAGTCCTACTGAATAGACTGTTAGAATTTGTATTATGGCAAGAAAAAGGCAGCTAAGCAAAGAAAAACGAGTGTCCATCATTACTTTAAGAAAAGAATGTCCGTCAGTCCAAAAAATTGGGAAAACTTTGAAAGTGTCCCCAAGTGCAGTGGCAAAAACCATCAAACGATACAAAGAAACTGGCTCACATGAGGACCGCCCCAGGAAAAACTGGCTCACATGAGGACCGCCCCAGGAAAGGAAGACCAAGAGTCACCTCTGCTGCGGAGCATAAGTTTATCCGAGTCACCAGCCTCAGAAATCACAAGTTAACAGCAGCTCAGATTAGAGACCAGGTCAATGCCACACTGAGTTCTAGCAGTAGACACATCTCTAGAACAACTGTTAAGAGGAGACTTTGTGCAGCAGGCCTTCATGGTAAAATAGCTGCTAGGAAACCACTGCTAAGGACAAGCAAAAAGCACAAGAGACTTGTTTGGGGTAAAGAACATAAGGAATTGACATTAGACCAGTGGAAATCTGTGCTTTGGTCTGATGAGTCAAAATTTGAGATCTTTGGATCGAACCACCGGGTCTTTGTGCGACGCAGAAAAGATGAATGGATGAACTCTACATGCCTGGTTCCCAACGTGAAGCATGGAGGAGGAGGTGTGATGGTATGTGTGGGGGTGCTTTGCTGGTGACACTGTTGGGGATTTATTCAAAATTGAAGGCATACTAAACCAGCATGGCTACCACAGTATCTTGCAGCGGCATGCTATTCATCCGGTTTGCGTTTAGTTGGACCATCATTTATTTTTCAACAGGACAATGACCCCAAACACACCTCCAGGCTGTGTAAGGGCTATTTGACTAAGAAGGAGAGTGATTGAGTGCTACGCCAGATGACCTGGCCTCCACAGTCACCAGACCTGAACTCAATCGAGATGGTTTGGGGTGAGCTGCACCGCAGAGTGAAGGCAAAAGGGCCAACAAGTGCTAAGCATCTCTAGGAACTCCTTCAAGACTGTTGGAAAACCATTTCCGGTGACTACCTCTTGAAGCTCATCAGGAGAATGCCAAGTGTGTGCAAAGCAGTAATCAAAGCAAAAGGTGGCTACTTTGAAGAACCTAGAATATAAGACATATTTTCAGTTGTTTCACACTTTTTTGTTAAGTATTTCATTACACATGTATGAATTCATAGTTTTGATGCCTTCAATGTTAATCTACAAATTTCAGAGTCATGAAAATAAAGAAAACTATTTGAATGAGAAGGTGTGTACAAACTTTGTCTGTACTGTATCTGTTATCACCAGTACATACTTTTTCCCGGCCTTGGGTAACTGCATATGATCAATTTGGATCTTTTGGAATGGGTGTAGTTGTTTGGCCAGTTATTTAGCCGGTGTCTTCACTGATCCTCCCGCATTACACATCTGATAGATCTGATAGTCTTGTAAAAGTTGCTTAATGATTGACGATATCCCTTGTGCCAGATAAATTTGGTTTCTTCCTCGGTAGGTGATCCAGTGAGCCCACTGTGATATCGCATTGTACAGGCTCCTTGGTAGGCAGACTTCTTTTTTCTCCAAATCCCGTCTGTCTTGCTCTGCACCTTTCTCTTTCCATTGAGTTTTTTTCTTCAGATAAAGCCTGGTCTTGGAAGATCTTTAATTGGTGTATTCCTGAGACATCTTGTTTGTTCTCAGGGGCGTAACTACCGCGGTCGCAGTGGTCACGATTGCGACCGGGCCGCTATATGACCTGGTCGCCGCTGCAGACACCGGGGCCCCCCTGCCTGGGTGTCAGCGGTGGCGTCACCATGCTCCCATCACTCACCGCGCTCCCGTCACCGCGCACTGCTTTGATATTGCTTAAGAGTGTCCGGAGCCATTCTATGCATCATCAGTCTTCCCCCCGTGCCTGCGCGGTGATGTCACTCCTGTGCGACTGCTGTGTGTGGTGAGAGCACAGAGCACAGGAGGACGCCGACCAGAGCCACGGGGGAACGAGGACAGAAGTGAGGACGGGCAAGTAGAGGTGAGGACAGAACTGCGGTGGAAGGAGAAGAGAGGTGAGTACTTGTTTTTTTTATAAAGTGAGTACACAGGGAGACTGGCTGCAGGACACATGGAGTCTTTGGAGGGGGCCTGGCTGCAGGACACATGGACGCCCTGGGGGGGGGGCTGGCTGCAGGACACATGGAGTCCTTGGGGGGAGCATGCAGCCCAAGGACTCCATGTGTCCCGCAGCCCCCCAGGACCTCCATGTGTCCTGCAGCCAGGGCCCCCCCCAAGAACTCCATGGAGGCCCTGGGGTGACTGGCTGCATGACAAATGGAGTCCCTGGAGGGGGCTGGCTGCAGGACACATGGAGTCCTTGGAGGGGAGGCTGGCTGCTTGACTCATGGAGGCCTGGGAAGGGGCTGGCTGCATGATACATGGAAACCCTGGGGGGCTTGCTGTATGACACATGGAGGCCCTGGGGGAGCTGGCTGCATGACACATGGAGGCCCTGGGGGGCTGGGTGCATGAAACATGAAGGTCTATGGGGCTGGATTATACATGGAGGTCTATGGGGCTGCATAATAAACATGAAGAACACCTTATACATGGACTATATGGGTGCATTATACATGGAGGAGTATGAGGCTGCATAATACAATATGAAGGTTTATGGGGCTGCATTGTAATACATATAGGACTATTGGTGCTACATTATAATATATGGAAAACTATGGAGGCTACTTTATACATGGAGGACTATGGGGGTGCGTTATAAAACATGGAGGACTGTGGTGCAGTATAATATATGGAGATCTATGGGGTGCATTATAATACATGGAGAACTATGGGAAATGCATTATAATAAATGGAGGACTATGGAGGTGCATTCTAATATATGAAGGGTTATGTGGGACCCTTTATACTATATGGAAGGCTATGTGGGGGCCATTATAGTATTTGGAGAACTATATACGAGGGGGGACAAAGATACAAGCATGGGATGGGAATGTTTTGTGCTGAGGGAAAAAGGCTCTTTCCCTCAGCACCCGGCTTTCCCATGCTCTGCTGTACATCTCTCAGCACCCAGCTTTCCCATGCTCTGATATGGGAAAGCTGGGTGCCGAGAGAATGATGTATAGGAGAGCATGGGAAAGCTGGGTGCCAAGGACAAGAAGAATATCAGAACATGGGAAAGCTGTGTTCTGATAGAGGGATTTCAGATCCTGAGAAACCTGGGTGCTGAGGTTAAGAGCCAAGTGTCAGCATCATTATGCTGTACCCCGAGTGTCAGTGTCATTATCCCGTACCCTAGGTGTCGGTGTACGTGGAGGGGGGGCCCTGGTTTAAATTTTGCACCAGGGCCCATCAAACTCTAGTTACGCCACTGTTTGTTCTGTTCATCTTTCTTTCGCTGTTTTGTCATGACAGACTCCTGCTTCCTCTTGAATGTCACAAATGTCTACTTGTTTGGCTGCTTGATCTCCTTGTTGATTCCCTTTAGCTTTTTCTGAGTTTAGTTTCCAGTGTGCTTTAGTTTTTATGACTGCCACGGCTGTTGGTAGTTTGAGAGCTGTGATCAATGCCTCATCAGCTTCAGAGTTCTTTATGGGTGCTCCACTGGCTGTTTTGTAGCTTTGTAGTGCCCACAGAGACGCGTATCTGGAGTCCATGTAGATATCTGGAGTCCGTGTAGATATTGGGCATTTTCCTTCCACCAGTTCGCAGGCCTTAGGGCCGTTTCACACTTGCGTTAATTTGACGGAAACGGGTTCCGTCACACATACAGTACAGTTCATTTATTTACAGTGGAAGCACGACATCATGTGGACACATACGGGTACTGCATGAAACACACAACCCGCATGGTTTCGCGCTTCAACTGTAAATAAATGAACTGTACTGCATATGTGACGGATCCAGTTTCCATCAAAACAACGCAAGTGTGAAACGGCCCTTAGTGAGGGCCGTCAGTTTAGCTTCTTGTGCCGACTTCTGTGGAGCCAATGGTTCCGCAATAATGATATCCGGAGACGCCACAACAGAGTAACTTGTGTGAAACCGTCTTGTCTCATCCGAGCCGTCCATGGAGAAAGTCTGATCAGCATCTGGCGATAGTGTCTCTGTAGCTGTGGGCAGGTGGGAGCACTCAGATCGCATAAGTTCAAAGAATTTATGTTCCTTGGTGTCTTGGTCTTCATAGTCAATGTCCATAGGCCTGGAGAGGATATCTCATGTAGAGAATAGGGATGGGCGAACCCGAACTGTTAAGTTTGGTGTACGTACCGAACACATGGTGTTCGTGCACACGAACATGAACACGAGCTTTCTGGGACGTTCATTTTACAATTATTGTAATTGTTCGGGTCCAGGAGCTGTTAAAAAAAGCACGTTATTAAAAAAACATTATGATCATACTTTACAGGTCCCGCGACGCGTCCTGCAGACTCTGCCTCCCAGCGCTTCTGCTAACGCGTCCGTCCGATAATTTCTGTTCCCCCCCGGTAAGCACCTCTGGCTAAAAGGACCTGCCGTGACCGTAACGTCATACACATGTGACCAGTCACGTGCGAATGTTGTATTACAGGGAGAGACTAGATGTGAGAAGGGCACCACCCTCCAGGATCTCCTGGCATACAGCAACTTCATAGACAAACAAAGAAAAAGAGTATGCCACAATAGGGATCACCAGAAGAAATGTTTTTTTAGATAATTGAAAAAACTTTATTATATCATAAGTGTACAAAATAGTGGTTCAAGTGACAATCAAACACAGAGCACAAGAATTAATGTACAAAGGGAAACACACATTGAAACATTAAAAACATTTAAAACAGATGCCCAAATAGGGTATGGTTACTGAACACGCACTTCCCCTGACGAAGCCACACCCCCTAGTGGTGATACGCTTGGGGTTCACCACGCTAACCCCTGTAATCTGTTTTGTTTTTTCCCCCATGCATTAGAATAGGGACCCTGTCTTCCTGCCAGTACCTATTTAGGTCTTGCTGCTGAGGTACATCTGATAACTATACTGCTATATAACATGCTATTTTCCTCTGAGCTGTGATGAGTGTTTGCTGGCATGGCTGTTCCATCCCTGTATCACTAACAGGCTAGTCAGTTCACTGAGAGTTAAAGTGACTACAGTGTCATGAGCCTGTGAGGTTTCTCTGTGTTTAACCCATTGGTGACTGGGTCAGGATCATTGGAGACTCTGATGTGGGAAATTGGAGTATCTTATTCCTTCCCTCCCTTGTGTATATCACTGTCTACCTGGGCTGATGATCTGGACCCAATAAGTGCTGATTCAAGGTCTAATTTGATATCTGTTCAATTTTCTAAAAAAAACATTTCTTCTGGTGATCCCTATTGTGGCATACGCTTTCTCTTTGTTTGTCCGAATGTTGTATTACCTCATAGGAACAGACTGGTCACATGAGTATGATGTCATCACAGGTCCTGGCGTGCCGTGAAGCGAGTGTCATCGCATCACGGCGCACAATCTCCTAACGGCAGTGGGTCAGCTGCATGTATTTCCACAGCTGAGGCGCTGCTGTCGGGAGAGGGGTGTGATGCACTTCAAGACGCAAGTGCAATCATCCCGTCACTGTCAGTCTGCTGCATCGCTCTGACCAGAACGATGTAGCAGACCTGACATGCCTTTCTGTGCTTCTCACTGTGTATAGACTGTCTGTGCACAAGATGAAGCAGAGTTGACTTTGCTCTTTGCTTTTCACTGTGTATAGACTGTCTGTGCACAGTGATTAAGCTGACATGGCTGTCCATGTGGATTACGTCGGACTAAGGATTTTTTTTTTTTATAATAAAGATGGAGTCTCTAAATGTTTGTTTTATTTCTAAAAAACTTTTTCTCTGTGTTGTGCTTTTTTTACTGTTTCCTAGAAAGTCATGGTGACCATGTCTATTCTGGCGTGACACCATGAATTTCGGGCTTAGTACCATCTGAGAATACAAAGCTGGTATTAACCCCTTTATTACCAAGCGAGCCACCGCCATCACGGCCGCTGGACGAGCCGGGTAAAGCGCTTGGAAATGGCTCTAAGAAACAATGCGCCATTTCCAGGGACGGCTGCGGGCTGCAGAGAATCCAAGTCCCCAGCTGCCTGGCTTTACCTGAATGGCAATGAAAATATGCAGGGAGCCCACACTTTTTTTTTTTTATTTTAAATTAAAAAAAAATTACCGTATTTTTCGGACCATAAGACGCACGCTTTTCCCCCCAAATGTTGGGGGAAAGTTGGGGGTGCATCTTATGGTCTGACTATAGGGCTGCGGCCGGGAACGAGGGTGCTGCAGTGGAGCGGGCCATTTGGGGCACGAGCAGGCTGCCGTGACCACGTGGGCCCGCTCATTTCATATTCACGCCCATCCTCCCGCCCATCTCTCAGCGCTGAAGCCGTCACTGACAGGTGGGCGGGGTGATGGGTGCGCGCATAATTAACAGCCGGCCGTGATCACCCCTGGCAACTACAGCCTGGAGTGATCATGTGCGGCTGTATTCACTGCCCCCCGCGCATCATCATCAGCACGGGGAGCAGTGAATAAGTACGGCATACTCACCGGAAACTTCCGTGCAGCACCGCAATCTCCTCCAGTCTGCCGGTCAGCTGATCTGTGTAGAAAGCAGTGAGCACAGCAATGACGTCATCCTGTGCGACGCTAGTCACGCAGGTCAGCTGACCGGCAGACTGGAGGAGATTGCGTGCTGCACGGAAGTGACCGGTGATGGCTCCATGCTGGTAAGCGGTGCTGCTGCCGCCACAGACTAGAGGACGAGTGATGCTACACGGAAGTGACCGGTGATGGCTCCACACAGCTAAGCGGTGCTGCTGCTGCCACAGACAGGGGGGGGAGCGATGCTGCATGGAGCGAGGAAAGGGGAGTATAAACGTTTATTGTTTTTGTGTTATACAGGATACATGCCATATAGGAGCATGGGGCCATATAGCAGCACGGGGCCATATAGCAGCACGGGGCCATATAGCAGCACGGGGCCATATAGCAGCACGGGGCCATATAGGAGCACGGGGCCATATAGGAGCACGGGGCCATATAGGAGCACGGGGCCATATAGGAGCACGGGGCCATATAGGAGCACGGGGCCATATAGGAGCACGGGGCCATATAGCATGGGGTAATATAGCAGGATGAGGGTATATTGCAGCATGGGGCCATATAGCAGAATGGCAGTATATAGCAGGATGGTGGTATATAGCAGGATGAGGGCATATTCCAGGATGGGGGTATATAGCAGGATGGGGGTATGTAGCAGGATGAGGGCACATACCAGGATGGGGCACCTTAGCAGAGAATTTGGGGACATTACCCCCATAATAGTGTCAGCAGCAGATCCTCGCCCCATAACAGTGTGTCATGACCACATTTTTTGCTTAAATTTTTTTTTCCTATTTTCCTCCTCTAAAACCAAGGTGCGTCTTATGTTCCGGTGCATCTTATAGTCCGAAAAATACGGTAATGGGCTTCCCTGTATTTTGATTGCCAGCCAAGGTAACGCCAGGCAGATGGGGGTGGGAGCCCGTAGCAGTCTGCTTTATCTGCGCTGAAAATAAAACATACCGCGGAGCGCTATGTCATTTTTTTTTAATGATTTATTTTTACAGTACTGTGATGTCAGGCAATTAAAATACAGGGAAGCCCATTTTTTTTTAGTTATTTAAATAAATAATTAAAAAACAAAATATGTGGGCTCCCGCTGAATTGTTTGTATTGCTAGCTAAGGGTAATCCAAGCAGCTACTGGCTGTTAACCCCCACTGCTTGGTGTTACCTTCACTGGCAATGGAAAATCCAGGGAACTTTAAGTTTTTTTGCCAAAACAAACGAAAAAAAAAAAAAAAAAAAAAAGACGTGTGCTTCGCCATATTTTAGCATGCTAGCCAGGTATAGCAGTCTGGTACAGGCTGCCCCCAACCCCCAAGCTGCCTATTTGTCTATTTGTACCCAACCGGAAACTAAAAATATAGGGAAGCCCTTATTTTAATTATTTAATGAATTTCATGAAATGATTGAAAAAAAGTGACATGGGTTTCGCCCCATTTTTGTGTCCAGCCAGGTACAACTAGGCAGCTGGGGATTGGAATCCACAGTGCAGATTGGCCCAAGCTTTCTGGACCCCTCCGCTGTGAATTGCAGTCCGCAGCCGCACCACAAAATGGCGCTTTCATAGAAGCGCCATCTTCTGGAGCTGTATCCAACTCTGCCAGTGGCCCTGGTGACGGGTGGCACGCTGGGTAATAAGGGGTTAATACTAGCCTTGTTTTACTAGCTAGTATTCAGCCAGAGATTCTTAATGTCAGGCAAGTTTGACCCGGCCATTCAGAATCTTCAATAAAGGGTTAAAAAAAAATAAAAAAAAAATAAAAAAAAAAAAAGACCCCACAGAGAAAAAATACTTTATTAGAAATAAATACACAGACACACTTAGAGACTCCATGTTTATTACACCCTCTCACCCCTCCACGATCCTGGTCTTCTGTCTTTTCTCCTTCAACCCATGCAGCTCTGCTACATCACACAGCACTGCATGGGAGGAAGAGCGCTGAATCTCCCGTGCAGTCTAATCCCTCAGTGAGTGAGCAGAGGCTGCGGGTTGGTAAGCGGTGACGTCACCGCTGCCACCGTTTCAATAGTAACCTGACCGGCACATTACTATAGCACCAGTGATCTCCGATCACCTGATTCCAGGCGCCGCTATTTACTGCCTATGGCAGCCAGTCCCTGCATGTGGGCTCACTCTGTAAAGAGCGTCGACATGCAGGAACAGGGAGCCGACCATGTGACCAAGCATCTCGCCGGTACACGGCACTCGCCGAGTATACAGAGTACGGAGATGCTCGGGCGAGCACCGCATACTGGCGAGATGTACTGACAGGACCTAGCATGACGTCATAGCCATGTGAGGAGAAAACCGGTTTAAATGCCGCGCTAAAAACCACTGATGCTGTAGATGAAAAAGATTTCCTTTATTTCATAATTCTATGCGTTTCAGAGACATCTCCTTCTCCTTCCTCAGGAAAAGAAATCATATTACAAAAAAGGGGCAACAGAGCCTATATAAAGGAAGACCAGTAGCTACATATGCATTTGAAAAGTGAACAGCCCATATGACTCAGAGCCGATGACTCAGCGCCGCATAGAGAAGAGAAAAAAAAAAAAAGAAGAAACCACACAGTGAATCATCACAAATGAACCGAAGGAATTACCGTGAAATAACGAACATCTCAAGGAGAAAATTAGTGATGGATCAATAAAAAACATAAAAATAATAATTATTGTGTGTTATTTAATCAAAAAGTATATGAAAAAAGAAAAAAGTGGGGACAAGGGAAAATGAAAAGCAGATGGTGTGCGAACCCAGAAAATGTAGGTGATAGCACGGGGGCCAAACCTCTACACTAAACAGAAATATGGTTACCATGGATTTGTACTTTGGGAAAGTGAACATAAATAATATGTGGAACAGGTACAAGGTGGTGGGATTAAAATACATAGAAAGTGTATATTTGCTAAAATAAATCTCTCTTATGTGTGTTTTGAATATATAAAAACGGCATATTTACATGTGAAAGGGACAGGAAGAAAAAAAACTTTTTTTATTAAACTTGAGTTGCAAGAAAAAATTATATATCTATATCTCTCTATAGATATAGATATATCTCTCTATAGATATAGATATATCTCTCTATAGATATAGATATATCTCTCTATAGATATAGATATATCTCTCTATAGATATAGATATATCTCGATATAGATATAGATATATCTCGATATAGATATAGATATATCTCGATATAGATATATCTCGATATAGATATAGATATATCTCGATATAGATATAGATATATCTCTCTATAGATATATCTCTCTATAGATATATCTCTCTATAGATATATCTCTCTATAGATATATCTCTATATCTATATCTATCTATCTATCTCTATCTATATCTATCTATATCTATATATCTATATATAAAAAATATTAGTGGTGTATAGGGAATCGCTAGATTAACCCCATTACGACCGCGTTACTTTTTAAAACGGCAAAAAAAAGGGGACTTATTCCTTTCTGCCGTTTTAAAACGGCGGGCAGAAAAAAGTGTATAGCGCCCCCCAGCGTCAGAAAATCTCCGGGGTTTCAGCTACCGGGGGTAGCTGAGACCCTGGAGATCATGATTTGGGCCGGTTTTTCCGGTCCCCAGTCACGTGATGACCGGTATACACCGTATACCGATCATCAAGTTATAGTAAATGACCGAGTCGGTAAAAAATGATTTATCTCCCATCTGGCATGATCAAACATGTCAGATGGGAGATAAATCTCTCTCTGTTCCCTCCGGTCCCCCGGTGTCCGTAAAGTGCCCCCCCGACCACCAACCCCCTCCCGAAAATCCAAGATGGCCACGCGCACCGGTGAGCACAGCAGCGCGCCGGCTGCATTCACACTTTTCTTATGGTTTGTCGTATGTGCCATAAAACATACGACAGAAAC
Source organism: Anomaloglossus baeobatrachus (assembly GCF_048569485.1). Taxonomy (NCBI): domain Eukaryota; kingdom Metazoa; phylum Chordata; class Amphibia; order Anura; family Aromobatidae; genus Anomaloglossus; species Anomaloglossus baeobatrachus. The sequence goes on along the minus strand of NW_027443280.1, from coordinate 22,382 downwards.
CTGCTCCCCAGGCCCTGCCAAGTCACCCCCTATCCCCACCCTGGTGTTCCCTGGTGTCCTACATACCTGTCGGAGCGCTGATCCCCCGCGGCCCCCTCCTCCGGCTCCTTCACAGCAGACGGCGGTCACATGTGCAGAGCGTGGCTGACAGCTTCCTGTGTTCAGGACACTGGCTGCTGCTGCTGCTCGGCACACTGCAGCTGTGACCCGGGGAGAGTGGGTGCAGATTTTTGGCACCCACTCTCCTCAAATGGAGGGTCTGCACACCTAGAAAATGGGGGATACGTTCCCTGAACGTGTCCCCCATATTCTAGAAGGTCCAGAGTCGACGTGGGACGTCCAAATGGATTACAGCGGATTTTTTTTTTCTTTTCTTTTCAATAAATTGGTTAATCAGGGAATGTTTTGGGGAGTGTTTTTTCAAATAAATTTTTTTTTGTTGTCAATTTTTTTTTTTATTACTGTCAATTAGTTATGTCGGGTATCTGATAGACGCCGTGACATAACTAATTGCTGGGCTTGATGCCAGGTGACATTACACATCTGGTATCAACCCCATTTATTACCCCATTTGCCAACGCACCAGGGCGCGGGATGAGCTGGGGCGAAGCGCCAGAATTGGCGCATCTAATGGATGCGCCATTTCTGGGGCGGCTGCGGCCTGCTATTTTTAGGCTGGGAAGAGTCTAATAACCATGGCTCTTCCCATCCTGAGAATACCAGACCCCAGCTGTCAGCTTCACCTTGGCTGGTGATCTAATTTGGGGGGACCCCACGTTTGTTTTGTTTTTTTTAATTATTTATTTATAAATAATTAAAAAAAAACAGCTTGGGGAGCCCTCCAAATTGATCACCAGACAAGATGAAGCTGTCAGCTGTGGTTTGCAGGCTACAGCTGTCTGCTTTACCCTAGCTGGCTATCAAAAATAGGGGGGACCCCACGTCATTTATTTTAATTCTTTTTTTTTCTTTTGGGCTAAATACAAGGCTAGGCACCCTTTAGTGTCACATGAAAGGCACTAAAGGGCGACAGCTTAGAATCTGCAGAGGGGGGTGGACATTATATATATGTTTGACATCTATCCATTCATCCATTGTAGCATTTTACGCTGTGTGCCCACAATCAGGGTTTGCAGCGTTTTGGGCGCAGAGTGTTTTCCCTGCATCCATAACGCTGCGTTGTGCAGTAGAAGCACAGTGGAAGGATTTTTAGAAATCCCGTGCCCACTGTGTTTCTTTTCTCTGCAGCATAAACCGACCTGTGGTGCAGCTTCCCGAGCCTCAGCAGGTCAATTTATGCTGCGGAGATGAGTGTTTTCTGCAGGTAGAATAGAGCTAAAGTCCACAGCAGCCTGAACCCAAATCGTGGGCATGGGCAGCTGCGTTCTCCCATGGACAACACTCACATCTCTGCAGGAAGGCTGACACTGTGTACTAGCAACATTTTTGTGAAGTACCTGTGGATTCAAAATGCTTACTATACTCCTGAATAAAATCCTTGAGGGGTCTAGTTTCCAAAATGAGGTCACTTGTGGGGGGTTTCTGATGTATAGGTACCCAAGGGGCCCTGCTAATGTGACATGGTGCACGCAATTTATTTCAACTTTTCCAAAATTCAAATGGTGCTCCTTCCATTCCAAGCCCTCCCATTTATCCAAACAAAGGTTTTTGGCCACATGTGGGGTATCCCTGCGCTCACAAGAAATTAGATAACCTGTGGGGTACACGTTTTGTTGTTGCCTCTTGAAAAAGTGAGAAATGTGTCGCTAAATCAACATTTTTGTGAAAAAAATGAAAATTTCAATATGGCAACCTAAGCTTATCAAATTCTGTGAAGTATTCGTGGATTCAAAATGCTCAATATACACCTCGATAAAAGCCTTGAGGTGTCTTGTTTCCAGAATGGGGTCACTTGTGGGGGACCTCCACTGTTTAGGCACCTTAGGGGCTTTCCAAATGTGACATAGCGTCCGCTAATTATTCCAGCCAATTGTTCAGTCAAATGGCACTTTTTCCCTTCCGAGCCCTGCTGTGCACCCAAACAGTTGATTTCCACCACACAAGGTATCAGCATACTCAGGAGAAATTGCAAAATAAATTTTATGCTGATATTTTTCCGTGTACTCTTGTTAAAAAAAAGCTATCTGGTTGAAATAACAATTTTGTGGTAAAAATATATTTTTTTTATTTTCACAGCTCAACATTATAAACTTTTGTGAAGCACCTGGGGGTTCAGGGTACTCGCCAAACATCTAGATAAATTCCTTGTGGGGTCTATTTTCCAGAATGGGGTCACTTGTGGGGGACCGCCACTGCTTAAGCACCTCAGGGGCTCTCCTAATGCAACATGGCGTCCGCTATTGATTCCAGCCAATTTTGCAGTCAAGTTGCACTCCTTCTCTTCCGAGCCCTGTAGTGTGCCCAAACAGTTGATTTCCACCACGTACAAGATATCACCAAACTCAGGAGAAATTGCGCAATAAATTTCATGGTGATTTTTTTCCTGTTACCCTTGTGAAAAAAAAAAACTACCTGGTTGAAGTAACAATTTTGTGGTAAAATTTTATTTTTTTATTTTCATGGTTCAACATTATAAACTTCTGTAAAGCACCTGGAGGTTCAGGGTACTCAAACATCTAGATAAATTCCTTGAGGGGCCTAGTTTCCAATATGGGTTCACTTGTGGTGGTTTTTTGCTGTTTACATACCTTAGGGGTCCTCCAAATGCGACATGGTGCCCGCAATCTTTTTCAGCCAAATTTCCTTTCCAAAATTCAAATATTGCTCCTTCCGTTCCAAGCCCTCCCAATTCTCCAAACAAAGGTTTCAGACCACAAGTGAGGTATCACTGCGCTCATAAAAATGTGGGTAACAAACATTGGGGTGAAATTTTTGGAATTACCTCTTGAAAAAGTGAAAAAATTGATGCTAAAGCAACATTTTTGAGAAAAAAATGAAAATTTTCAATGTGACAATGTAACGTTATCAAAATCTGTGAAGTACCTGTGGATCCAAAATGCTCACTATACCCCTAGATAGAAGCCTTGAGAGGTCCACTTTCCAAAATGGCGTCACTTGTGAGGAGTTTCTGCTGTTTAGGTACCTTAGCGGACCTGTAAATGCAACATGGTGCCCTCAATCTATTTCAGCCAAATTTGCTTTCCAAAATTCAAATATTGCTGCTCCTGTTCCGAGCCCTCCCATTTGTCCAAACAAAGGTTTCTGACCACATGTGGGGTGTTGGCGCATTCATAAGAAAGTGGGTAACAAGTTTTGGGGTTCATTTTGTTGTGTTATTTCTTCTAAAAGTGAATACATTTGGGGTAGAGCAACATTTTAGGTAAAATTTTATTTTTTGCTTTTTTTCATTCCACTTTGCTTTAGTTCCTGTGAAGCACCTGAAGGGTTCATAAACTTCTTCGATGTGGTTTTGAGTACTTTGAGGGGTGCTGTTAGAGAATGGTGTCACTTTTAGGTATTTTCTGTCACTTAGGCCTCTCAAAGTCACTTCAAATGTGATGTGGTCCCTAAAAAATGGTTTTGTGAATTTTGTTGAAAAAATGGGAAATTGCAGATGAACTTTGACCCCTTCTAACTTCCTAACCCCAAAACATTTTGTTTCAGAAATTGCGCTAATGTAAAGTAGACATGTGGGAAATGTTATTTATTAACTGTTTTGTGTGACATAACTCTCTGGGTTAAGGGCATAAAAATTAAAAGTTTGAAAATTGCAAAATTTTCAAAATTTTCATCAAATTTCCGATTTTTTCACAAATAAAAGCAAAAAATATCGTTCTAAATTTATAACTATCATGAAGTACAATATGTCACGAAAAAACAATGTCAGAATCACTGGGATCCGTTGAAGCGTTCCAGAGTTATAACCTCATAAAGTGACACTGGTCAGAATTGCAAAAAATGGCCTGGGCATTAAGGACAAAACTGGCTTCGTCCTTAAGGGGTTAAAAGTAAATGATATTAAAGGGCAAAGAATCCACTCCACTATGGTGCGGTTCTATAGAAAGAGAAAATTGTTAAAGCGCATGCGTGGGAAAGGTGACAAGAGTTTAATAGACTGAAAGGTAATGAAAGTTCATAACCGTGGGGAAAAAAAAACAACCCTCAATACGCCTGTGCTCAGCAGGTAGAGAAGAGGAGCGGTTCCTTGTGAAAGAGAAAGGACTGCTAGAGCGCGTGCTTGATGGGGTGATGCGAGTTCAAAAAAGTAAGAAGTGCAGGAGTTCATACCCATGGGAAATAAACTTAGTGCGCCTGCGTTAAGCAATCGAAGAAAGAGAATTGCTTCCTTATAGTGCACAAAAGCACACAAATAAGTACAAAAAAGGTGGGGGGGGGGGGGGGAAGAAAAACATGGAATACTATAGAGTAAAATCTACAGTGATTCAAATGAAGGTGTTGGGGATGTGTGGATAATAAGCTGGAGCTGGAGGAAAGAGAAAGGAATAGATAAAAAAACGCGATAGAAGCATATGATAAAAACATGAATAAATGCAGTGCTATCACAATATTAAAATTATATATAATATTATAGCTTGGTATAAAATGGTATAAAAGACAATGAGTGTTAATGTTAATGAAACAACACAAAAATGAAGAGGGGGGGTATTAAAAAGGGAATATTATATACATACATACATACATACATATATATATACGTATAAAAACATTTTTGCAGTGGTCGAAACACCATTATAGGAACCTAAAAACAAAAAAGGGCAGCAGGAGATAAAACCAGATCAATAAAACAAATCAGTGACCTCATTTAGACCCATGGGGTTTCAAAGTGTTTAATTTATGGATCCAGAAAGTTTCTTTTCTGCTTAAGGTTTCCATTCTATTGGGAGCATCGGGGGCTACCTGTTCTATCGGTGTAATATTAAAAGCCATCTCTTTATTGTGCTTCAAGGCACAATGTTTTGAAAGACCGTGTAGCATATAGCCCTTCTTCACATTGTGCCTGTGCGAGTTCAACCTGTTATGAGGAGATTGGCTAGTCCTCCCTACATATCGTTTGCCACACACACAGTCCACTAAATAGATCACAAAATCTGACTGGCATGAAAGTCGGCTTTTAATGGGGAAGTTCTCTGAACCCCCTTGGGAGCAAAAAGTGGTCCTCTTATGACAAATGCTCTTACAGCACAAACAGTTCTTTGATCCACATTTGTAAGAGCCAATTGCATCACCTATGTAATTTTTCTTAACAAGGGGTGCCCTCAATCTGCTGGGCGCTACAATATTTTTAATGGTCGGTGCCCTCCTGAAGGTAACCCTAGGGCGACTAGGTAACATACCTTTGAGAATGGGGTCACTTAATAATATCGCCCAATGCTTAGAGAGGATGTTCCTGATGGTATTGTTATCACTACTATATGTGGTGATGAAGTTAATAGAGAAATCTTTTTTTACAACAGCAATATCAGTCCCTTCAGTGTCTAAAAGGGGTGAAGCTATTTTGGGTTTTAACAAATCTGTCTGCTTCAATTTAACAGTTTCCTGATATGCTTTCTTCATCAGTGATTTAGGATAATCCTTCTCTACAAAACGATCCCTCAATAATCCAACCTGTTCCCGAAATCAGCATCCAGGGAGCAGTTTCTCTGGATGCGCTTATACTGATTTATGGGGATATTGTTTAGCCACTTAACGTAATGCTCACTCTGGTTGTGGATATAACTGTTGGCGTCAACCCTCTTAAAATACGTTTTTGTTAGGATTTTCTGATCTTGGTGAAAAATAGTGAGATCTAGAAAGTGTATCTCATTCTTATGTATAGTGAGTGCAAATTTTAGACCCCAATCATTGTTATTCAGATTGTCAAGGAAGGATTCTAAATCAGCATGATCACTGTCCCAAATGAGGAACAGGTCATATATAAACCTTTTATAAATTATGATTCCCCTATCAAAGATCCCATTCTCTATGTGTAGTAGCTCAAAAACCCCCATAAATAAGTTTGCATACGAACATGCAGCCTTAGAACCCATGGCTGTGCCAAGGCGCTGATGATACAACTTGCCATTGACTGTGAAGTAGTTATTGTTGAGGAGAAAACTCATTCCCTCCAACAGGAATTCTTTCTGAGGATGTGGGATTCTGCTATCACTTTCAAGGAAATGTCATAAGCAGCAAAACAGCCGTAGGTGATTATGGATATTTGAATATAGGGATGCTGCATCTATGGTGAGAAATATGTAAGAATCTTTCCATTGAATGTTTTTTAGAAAATCAATGAGATGAGCTGAATCCCTGAGGTGGCTTTTTAAGCCAAAAACATGTGGTTGCATGAGTTGGTCTATGTAATGGGCCAAGTTTGCTGTCAGGGAGTCTATGCCCGATATAATGGGCCTCCCTGGGGGATTTTCCAGATCTTTATGTATCTTTGGCAGGTGATTTTATTGAACCTTCACTAATTTTCTCCTTGAGATTTTCATGTTATTTCACGTAACAGAGAGTAGTAGAGAATGGGTTTCACAGCCGCGCCAAAAGACTACTGGATTCTTCTCAGATTAATGTTTCTTTTATTTCATAACAGGTCAAGTCTACGCGTTTCAGAAGGACACAGCTCCCTTCTTCAGGACAAACCAGCAAAGAATCATCAAAAGTGATTTGATGATTCTTTGCTGGTTTGTCCTGAAGAAGGGAGCTGTGTCCTTCTGAAACGCGTAGACTTGACCTGTTATGAAATAAAAGAAACATTAATCTGAGAAGAATCCAGTAGTCTTTTGGCGCGGCTGTGAAACCCATTCTCTACTACTCTCTGTTATCTGCCTCTTGGGGACCGCTGCCGGGACTTGGTGTTACATGCTGCTATAGGTGTTGTGACTGTCACAACCCGAATTGGTGAGTAGGATTATTCTTTGCTTCACCCTATATATATTGGGGTAAGACCCTATTGCGCTTTCTTTTTCCACAGTTTTCACTTACATGTTATTTCACGGTAATTCCTTCCTCTCTATTTCCGGTGAAGAAAGAAGACTGCCAAGAAAGAACAAGAAAAGAAAAAAACACAGGAGATGATCGCGATGCAGCAGGGTAACGGGGACGGCTCCACTCAGCGGCGCTGCCGCTGACACAGACGGGAGGACGAGCGATGCTGCAGGGAGCGAGGTAAGGTGAGGTGAGTATGAACGTTTAATTTTTTTTTATGTGCCACAGGATGCGGCCATACACCAGGATGGGGGTATATTATGAGCAGGATGGGGTCATATGAGCAGGATGGGGGTATACGAGCAGGATGGGGGTATACGAGCAGGATGGGTGTATACGAGCAGGATGGGTGTATACGAGCAGGATGGGTGTATACGAGCAGGATGGGGTCATACGAGCAGGATGGGGTCATACGAGCAGGATGGGGATATATTATGAGCAGGATGGGGGTTTATAAGCAGGATGGGGGTATATGAGCAGGATGGGGGTATATGAGCAGGATGGGGCCATATGCCATGATGGGTTATATAGCAGGATGCGGCCATATGCCAGTATATAGCAGGATGTGGCCATATGGCAGGATGACGGTATATAGCAGGATGAGGGACATATGCTGTATATACAAGGCAGGGGGATCATTACCAGGATGCAGCACCTTAGTAGAGAATTTGGGGACATTACCCCCATAACAGTGTCAGCAGCAGATCCTCGCCCCATAACAGTGCGTCATGACCACATTTTTTGCTTAAAATTTTATTTTCCTATTTTCCTCCTCTAAAACCAGGGTGCATCTTATAATCCGGTGCATCTTATAGTCCGAAAAAATACGGTATATACAATTGAAGCTCTGAGTTTCTGTAGGAACAAAGATACATCCAAGTCCTGGAGGCATGGATATGGTTGTTGAGGTGAGTATACTTTTTTTTTAAATCAGATCTTTTTTTTTTAAACAATTAGGAATCAATAGAGAAAATATATTGCATCTTATATAACTACTAAAGGTGTACATTGAAAAAGCATATGCTGTCTTTAAATCAGGTTCTTCCTCTGTATATAAAAAAAGGAATTCTCAAATCACAGTTATATTATATAAATTGAGCCTACAAACAACCTGGCTCCACAGTTGAACAAAAATTAAATTATGCAACAATGCCTCAGTCTAATAGGAAAGCCTCCTTCATCAGCCGTGTCGCACCGCATCATATTTCCATAGCCGCTTGCCTCTTTCTCCCAGTTTAGTCATCAATTAAACCCTTCCGGCCCCCTTCCACAGCGTCAAAGTCCACTTCGCCACAGAAAACACTAGTTTTAACTTTTACCCCCAAACGTTCCATTCACTGCAAGCACAACAGTAACTGGTCCAACATTGCATCCTGCACTAGTGCCCCAGAGGGGGGACCCGGCGACTCCATCCATGGCTGCCAAATTTTGTAAAACTTTCTCAGTGTTTTTCTTTTTAAATAAACTCCCCTTTCCAATCTAATGACATTCAATTTATTTTTAAGGTCTGATAACGTTGGTGGTAGAGGATCTAACCAACTGTATGCCAGTATCTTTCTTGCTTGATACAGGATACAGGCTATTCCCTGGGCTGTTGGAGAGTCCAGGTCTACTCCTCCCTCCCACAGACTCAACAAACAGACGAGGCGACGGTTGTATTGTGATATGATATATTTGGTCTATGAGTCCCAGGGTTTGTTTCCAGAAATCACCAATGTGTCCACACTCCCACATAACATACATCAAATGGGAATCATCCTGTCCACACCTAACACATTGTGCATTTGGTCTAAGTCCCATCCTGAATAGTAGGCTGGGAGTTTTATATATCCTGTGGATGAGATATACTTGAGAAAGCCTTTGGCACTCAGAGACCGCCAGTTTAGGGACTTGTTCTAGAATGTCGGACCACTGGTCTTCCGTCAAGGGCCCAACGTCCCGTTCCCATTTGCTTTTAACAGTCAGTGGGTATGTCTCCAGATGGGCAGGTAATAATCTTTTGTATAATTCCGAAATAAGACCTTTAGAGGACTCAGATGTAAGTAGCATATGTAATGTTTGATTATGTGTCACTGTCACTGGGTTTGTCCTCCTCTGTCTTTCCAGTGCGTGCCTCAGCTGTAAGTATTGATAAAAGAAGATATGCGGGAGGTAAAACTCCGTTCTCAATTGCTCAAAACTCTTAAGAGTATTATTTTGTAGTACTTGTGACACTAAATGGATCCCTTTATCTTCCCATCCTCTGAACCCCACTAATTTTTTAATGTCTGGCAAATCCGGATTCCGCCACAGTGGCCAGAACTCCGTAGGCCCATTTATCTTCAAAAGAGCCTTACCTCTGTCCCATACCCTAAATATCATAGCCAGCTCTTGCCCAATTTATCTGTCTTTGTCCCACATCCAACCGGCAACCCGGATATTTCCATACCGATCCCGCTCACTATATCACCACTGGTATCATATGCTCCTTCTTTGCCCCAACCCCTAAGATGTTGCATCTGGGAGGCTATATAGTATATATATATATATGGGTTTGGTACCACCAATCCTCCCTCCCTCCTTTCCCTGCTGTAGCACTTCCAATCGAATCCTAGCCTGTTTTTTCTTCCAGATAAGTTCCCGGAATAATGTATTAATTTTTGCAAAAAAATCCCTACGTATCCATACTGGAGAATTATGTATAAAATATAGTAATTGTGGCATCATTACCATTTTGATTCAGTTATATCTACCGATATTTGATAGCGGCAAGCGGCACCAGGTGTGTACCTTTGCTCTGAACCGCTGCAACAGGGGTTCCAGATTTAGGGCCTGGAAATCCTTCGGAATTGGGCTAACAGTTACTCCCAGATACTTAAACTCTCGGACTACAGTAACGGTATTTGCAAGTCAGAGAAATCCACCAGGAGAGGGTCTAACGGCATTAAAGCTGATTTAGACCAATTAATCCGAAGGCCAGACCTCTGCCCAAATTCTTGAATGATATCCATTGCCGGCAAAATCGAGGAATGTACCCTGTCTAAATATAAAAGTAGGTCATCTGCATATAATGCTTTCTTCTGCTCCACGGCTCCAGACCTAAATCCAGTTATCTCCCTGGACTTCCGTATTGCAACTGCCTATGGCTCCACTGCAGTAGCAAATAGCAAGGGCGAGAGCGGGGACCCCTGTCTAGTACCTCTTCCAAGAGGAAAAGACTGAGAGACCCTGCCATTAGCCCTAACCGTCGCCACCGGTGAGTCATATAGCAACTTCACCCAATTTATAAATCTGTCTCCAAAACCCATCTTCCGAAGTACCGCCCACAAATACCCCCACTCCAAGCTATCGAACGCATTAGCGGCGTCCAGGGACAAAATTGCTCTTTCCCCTGGCTTCTCAGAACTATGTTGAATCCCCAAATATAATTTTCTGAAGTTCATAGATGTGGCTCTACATGGAATAAATCCTGTTTGATCAGTCTGCACAATAGATGAGATAACTCGGGACATCCTATTGGCAAGCACCTTGGCCAGTAATTTAACATCTGTTGGTAGTAGAGAGATTGAGAGGTACGAATCCGGGATCTCTGGATCTTTTCCAGGTTTTAATATTAAGACTACTAAAGCTTCCCTCATAGAGGGCGGGAGGACCTTCTGCCTTTCAGATTCTTCAAATACTTTCAGTAGTCTAGGTAGAAGTAAGGGTGCATAAGTTTTATAAAACTCGCCAAGCAGGCCATCCGTTCCTGGAGCTTTTTCGTTTTGTGTCTGGCCAAGCGCTTCCTCCAATTCTTCCAGCAGGATGTCTCGTTCCAACAAATCCCTTTCTTCCTCGGCTAGTGTGGGGAGAGAGAGAGAGCATCCAAATATTGCTCAATCTCAGTCTCCGTAAGGTCACAGTCTGATGTGTATAGTCGCATATAATACCTCTTTATCTCCCTCACTATATCCTCACTTTCCGTTACAAGGTCACCCGACTCAGTCTTCAGCCTATTTATATCCCCATTAGGGCTCACATTCTAATTTCCCTATCTGTATGTCTTTGGAGTGTGGAGGAAACCGGAGTACCTGGAGGAAACCCACACAAACACGGGGAGAACATACAAACTCCTTGCAGATGTTGTCCTTGGTGGGATTCAAACCCAGGACCCCAGCGCTGCAAGACTGCAGTGATAACCACTGAGCCACCTTGCAGCGCTGGGGTCCTGGGTTCGAATCCCACCAAGGACACCATCTGCAAGGAGTTTGTATGTTCTCCCCGTGTTTGCGTGGGTTTCCTCCGGGGTCTCCAGTTTCCTCCCACAATTCAAAAATATACTGATAGGGACCTTAGATTGTGAGCCCCAGTGGGGACAGTATTGCTGATGTATGTAAAGCGCTGTGGAATTAATAGCGCTATATAAATGAATAAAATGATTTTGGTGGCTCAGTGGTTAGCACTGCAGTTTTGCAGCGCTGGGGTCCTCTGTTCAAATCCCACCAAGGACACCATCTGCAAGGAGTTTGCATGTTCTCCAGTGTTTGCGTGGGTTTCCTCCGGGCACTCCGGTTTCCTCCCACAATTCAAAAATATACTGATAGGGACCTTAGATTGTGAGCCCCATTGGGGACAGTGTTGCTGATGTATGTAAAGCGCTGTGGAATTAATAGCGCTATATAAATGAATAAATTATTATTAGTATTATCCCTCCTGTGCCCTAATGACCGTGGCTAGTAAGTGCCCTACTCCCTCTCCCTCTATGAAATATTTCTGTTTGAGGAAGTAACGTTTATTTGCTGCCGCCGACATGAGATTTTCTTTGAGTGATGTTTGTGCCATCTCTAGAGCGTTTTTAGTTTCCTCTGTCGGGTTGAGCACCACCGCAGCCTCCGCAACAGATACTTCCTGAATCAGACTTTGGGTGTAGCGTCTGTTTTGGTTTTTACGTATGCATATTTCTCTAATATAGATGCCCCTTACCACAGCTTTCATAGAGTCCCAGACTATATGTGATGGTGCAGAGCACTCATTAAGTTGAAAATATTCTAAAATAGTATCATGTAAAGATCCCCCTATGAGCTGAATCCAGAAGGGATTAAGTTTCCAGATAGGCTTAGACAAGGTGAGGGGGTTTCCCCATGAAAGTGTAACATTGAGTGGTGAGTGATCAGATACGCTTTTAGGTAAATATGAACTCATATGTACAAATGGTGGCCTAAGTGTGTTCCCAATAGCCAGGTCAATCCGTGACATAGTGTGGTGGGAGCTAGAGTAGCAGGAAAACTGTTTGGATGTGGGTTTTGGACACGCCAAAGGTCTACCAAACCAAACTTTGTCAGCATTCTAGCAAATGAAGTTGGGGCAGCGTCCTCTGATATGTTCCCCGAATGTAGCTTATCTAGATAAGGATGTAAATATGTGTTAAAATCCCCTATCAGAAGAGTCGGCGCAGGGGAGAAGGAGTCTAAAACAGACAAGATTCTTTTTACTGGTTCGACTGAGTACGGTGGAGGGATGTATACCGCAACCAAAATAAATTTTATGCCATACAGCGTGCAAAGTAAACAAACAAATCTGCCCCCCCCAGGGTCAACCACTGATTTGGTACATGAGAACGGGATGGACTTGTGCACCAACACACTCACACCCCGTGAATGGGTCGAGTACGTGGAATGATATTCATGTGTGATCCATCCCTTCCTCAGCCAATGAACATTATCTCTCACCATGTGGGTCTCAGATAAACATGGAACAGCCGGGAAAAACTTTTGCAAATGAGTAAATATAGCACACCTCTTATTCGCATCCCCGAGCCCCCTAACATTCCACGCTACAATATTAAGTGATGTCGCCATAAGAGCAGGATAAAAAATAATAAACCGGAAGCATACTCCATTCCTGGGAGAAGAGAGGCAATCTCCACCAATTCCTGTTAGCATTAGTTTGAGCGACACGACTGAGGTACGCCACACCCCACATATTAATTGCAAAATACAACAATAAACAAAAAAAAACAAGGAGGGAAATAGAGCCCTGTACACCAGTGTACAGTGCCCCTGCCCTCAAAAACAAGTGTAACTTGCACATTTCTCTCAGAGAGAATCAGGGCTAGAAGACTCGCCCAGAGTCCATGCCGGGAGAAGGGTCCACAACTTGTTCCCGTAACGAGTGTCCACAGTGAACCGGTCATCTCCCGCCCTGGATCCAAAATGAAATGATCAGTAGTAATTATACCAGCATAGCATCTCAGACAAAAAGAAACAGCAGCACCTGGCAGTAGAAAGGGTGATCTTCAAGTATTCTTCCTCCTCATGGACCTCTCATTAATATCCAGCCAAGACAGCGCCGCCCCTGCTGTATCAAAAAAGTTGGTTTCTCCATTCACCGCAATTCGCAGTCTAGCAGGATACATCATGGAGTATGGCACTTGTAATCCACGCAGGCGTTTTTTAATCTCAATAAAATTGCGCCCTTTTACGTTGAACCTCCATGGAAAAAATCAGGGAAAATAGAGATCTTCCTCCCATTAATAGTAAGTTTCTTAATATCTCTGGATCTGCGCAGAATGGCATCCCTGTCTTTAAAATGCAGAAGTTTGAGCAAGATAGGATGTGGGGGTGCTCCTAGCAGGGGGGCACGTGTAGGGACCCTGTGCGCTCTCTCAATAGTAAAGAATGGGGATAGAACATCTTTGCCAAAAGGTGTCCATTAGCCATTTTTCAAAAAAACCCAGTGAGTCATTCCCTTCCACCCTCTCCGGGACCCTCACCAGGCACAGATTACTTCTACGGGAGCGGTTATCTAAGTCATCCACCTTGTTTAGCAGTGTTGTGATATTTTGCGTGGCTTTTCCCAGCTCCCGAGTCATTGGTGGCAATTTATCCTCCACTGCACTCACACGTTCTTCTAGCAAACCCACTCTGGTAGTCACCCCCCGCAGCTCATGTTTGATACAGGCTATATCCCGAGTGACAGTTCCCATTTGGTTACTTAGAGAGGCCAGTGTGGTATTGCAAGTGTTAACTGCTGCCAGGATTTCTCTTAGTGTGGGTTCAGCAGGAACAGTCTCTGGTTGTTTCACATCTCCCCCTCCCCCACCCTCTATCACAGGCCCACAGAGTTCAAGTTACTCACGGCCCCCTCCCTGGGTGCACGATCTTCCAGCTCCAAGGTGTGATCAGCGCTTCCCTCAGACTTTGCACCAGAGGACAGATCATTAGCAGGAGGCACCCTAGCATAACGCTCAAGCCTGCTCACGGCTCCCGCTGCTCCACTACAGGACAACGTGGTTTTGGCCGGCACCATCCGGCCTGCTGCAGGGACACGCTCCAACGCTTCCTTATCTTTCTTGCAGACACGAATCGGCATGGTGTGAGGATCCTCCGCTTCCCAGATGCCCAGGGGGATATTGCAGCTGTCCAGGTCAGTTATGGCCGTTAACAGGGATGGTAAGCAGGATTTTTGATCGGATCCTGGCAGGAGCTCTCCTGTGCTGCTTCCTCCCTACATGAGGTCCAGGCCACGCCGAGGTGAGTATACTTGAAGAGGAGGGTACACCTGGCATTGGGTTTGTTGGTCTTGGTTAACAGGAGCATCGTACATATAAGGCGTAGTATCAAGGGTAGAATTGGTAAAGGCAGATTTCTTCTGAATGGACTTAGCAAGGTGTCTTCTATTGTCGATCTGATAGAGTCCTTAAGTCCTTTTGACAAAGGTAGTTATTAAGTGAACACGTTTGAACGGGACAGACATGTCATAGCCTTGATCATAAAAGGAAATGAATAATCTCATGAAGAATTTTTCAGCCGCGTCATTGTCTTCTTGGGATGCATTGGTGATATTGGTGGAGGAGTCCACTAGGTGATCTTTTGCTCATGCTTTGACTTGGCGGCAGAACTCAGCTCCAGATCTGAAATCCTCCGTTGAGTCCAGAGCGCTCTAGTCAAAAGTAGATTGAATGACTGAGTAAAAAAACAGTACAGACTTTGATGCTAGCTAAGTTGGATAGATCCTTCCAAATTGCAGAATTGGTTGTACAGATTTCCTGAAGTCTTCTGTAGAAAGGCATAGGCTGCTTCTCTGGGTCTGGTAGCTGAGTGAGTAGGCTATTCACTTGGACAGGGGTAAAGAGGACATACTTGGGTTCTTCTGGTTTAGGGTTCAGAGTGGTTTCACCCGTTGGAGCTAGTGGGAGCATAATAACAGGAGGTGCTGGTAGGCTGGGCAGTAATTCATCCAATGCCCCTGGGGGTGGTGATGTGGAAATACGTTCTAGCTACAATAAGTGACTGGGGTAGTTAGGGGTTATAGCCGAAAGACTAATTGCTTTTTTGAAGTACCGTGCGGTGTCAGGACTTGTAGTGACCAGACGGATTTCTTCTAGTGAAACTATGGGACAGTGACTAATTATTGCATCCACAATAGCTTGTGTGCATTGTTTGACTGGGAAAGCAAAGATCCTAAAGCGGATTGCAGAAATGGCAATGGTTTGGAGGAGTTTCTCCCTGGTCAGTTCAAGTATATGGGATATGGTCAACTGTAGATACTCCACACAGTGCTGGTGTTTGTCGGGGTCATACATTGGTCCGCATGCATGTATGATCATATTAAAAGGAAGATTTCCTGGTCCTGTAACAGCCAGGTCCGTGAGTTGGATTTTGTCCTCTTTCCTTATGATGGAGTGACAATCAGATTGTATTTCTGGCCCCCTTGCTTGTACTATAGCTATGGCTATTCCCCCACTATGGTGGAGGGATGAGTTGCCTGAATTGACAATAGCAGAAAGTATTTGGCTCTCTATGGGCCATATGTCTTCTGTAAGGACAGTATTAGTCCATATTTCAGAATGCTTGATCGGGTCCCAGATTTCGGGCACCTCTAAAACTGAGAGGGTGTACCTCTAATCAGGAATGTCCTCATCTTTAGTTAATGAGGAACAGTTCAGAGTGGAGAAGGTTACTACGGCAGGTATGAGCCAACTGCGGGTCTGGGGATCAGGACCTGTTTCCTCGGTAGGGGCAGCTGATGAGGTGGGATCAGGGACAGTCTCACTGGGTTAAATAGCATCATGTCTTTTGCAGAAAGCATTTTTAAAAGCAGGAGTATATAAAAAAAAAAAAACAACACATTCCGGGGAACATAAGTGTGGGAATAGGGCTGCTACATGTTCCGGAGGAATATAGTAACTTCCATCAGCTGTCCGTAATGGATATAAAGGAACATGGCAGGGACTGGGTGTACTCTGCAAATTGAAAATACCAAGATAGCCATTTGGGGAGGAGCTTGCCACATGGGTAACTACGTCAATGAGTGAAGGTAACTTGACATCAGAGGGGCCAAAGGGTGTAGAAATACAGGGTGGTGTGGGCAAGGGGCGGGCAGTCCCACAAGAAACAGAACAAAGGAGTGGGAGGATTGTACAGGGCACAGTGTGTGCAGGTCCAAGATTGTGGACTATCGACGCCATTATTAAACTTGTAGTAATTATAACACAATACATTGCTTTTCTTATCACGTACTGCCTCCTTCACATAGTTTCATAGTTTTTAAGGTTGAAGGGAGACTAAGTCCATCTAGTTCAACCCGTAGCCTAACATGTTGATCCAGAGGAAGGCAAAAAACCCCCAATGTGTCAAATAAGCTCCAATGGGGAAAAAAAATTCCTTCCTGACTCCACATACGGCAATCAGACTAGTTCCCTGGATCAACACCCTGTCATAAAATCTAATATACATAACTGGTAATATTATATTTTTCAAGAAAGGCATCCAGGCTCTGCTTAATTGTTAGTAGTTAATCACTCATTACAACATCATGCAGCAGAGAGTTCCATAGCCTCACTGCTCGTACAGTAAAGAATCCTCGTCTGTGATTATGATTAAACCTTCTTTCCTCAAGACGTAGCGGATGCCCCCGTGTTCCAGTCGCAGGCCTAGCTGTAAAGAGATCTTTGGAAAGGTCTCTGTACTGTCCCCTCATATGTTTATACATTGTGATTAGATCCCCCCTAAGCCTTTGTTTTTCCAAACTAAATAACCCCAAGTTTAATAACCTGTCTTGGTGTTGCAGCCCACCCATTCCTCTAATAATCTTGGTCGCTCTTCTATCTACCTGTAAGATTATGCTATTTATAACCTTCTATACTTTTGCCATCAAGAAAAGCATCCATTCCTCTCTTAAATTCATTCAGTGAGTTGGCCATCACCACTTCCTCAGGAAGAGAGTTCCAGACCCTCACTGCACTTACCGTGAAGAACCCTCTTCTATGCTGATGTAGGAATTTTCTTTTCTCCAATCGAAGAGAATGCCCTCTTGTTCTTGTCATAGTCCTTGGTACAAACAGATCATGGGAGAGATCTCTATATGGCCCACTGATATATTTGTACATGTTTATTAGGTCTCCCCTAAGTCTTCTCTTTTCTAGAGTAAATAGACCTAATTTTGATAACCTTTCCGTGTATTGTAATGCACCCACTCCATTTATTATTTTAGTAGCCCGCCTCTGAACCCTTTCAAGTTCAGTAATGTGTTTCTTGAGCACTGGCGCCCAAAATTGCACACAATACTCCAAGTGTGGTCTGACAAGTGATTTGTACAGAGGGAAAATGATGTTTTCATCTCGTGCCCCCAGACCTCTTCTAATGCATCCCATCACCATATTTGCTTTGGTGGCTGCTGCCTGACACTGGGCACTCCAATTTAGCTTCTTATTGACCAAGATGCCCAAGTCTTTTTCCATGTCTGATTTCCCCAGCAGTTTCCCATTTAGTAAGTAATCGTAGCATCTGTTTCTCCTTCCCATGTGCATAACCTTACACTTATCTGTGTTAAACCTCATTTGCCATTTTTCAGCCCAATTCTCCAATTTACTCAAATCCATCTGTAGTTGCAAACTGTCCTCCTTTGTGTTAACTACCTTACATAGTTTTGTATCATCTGCAAATACTGATATTTTACTCTGTAAACCATCCACCAGATCATTAATAAATATATTAAATAGTAGGGGTCTCAATACAGACCCCTGTGGCACCCCACTAGTAACCCTGGCCCAATCTGAGTATGCGCCATTAATAACCACTCTTTGTTTTCTACCACTAAGCCAGCTACCTACCCATCTACACACATTTTCCCCGAGCCCAAGCTTTTTCATTTTACTTAGCAGTCTTTTATGTGGGACACTGTCAAATGCTTTACCGAAGTCGAGATAAATGACATCCAATGATTCTCCTCGGTCCATGTGAGAGCTTACATCCTCATAGAAGCTGATCAGGTTAGTTTGACAGGAGCGATCCTACATAAATCCATGTTGATATGGCGTTAAACAATTATTAACATTGAGACATTCCATAATAGTATCCCTTAAAAACCCTTCAAATATTTTACCGACAACAGATGTTAAGCTTACCGGCCTAAAGTTTCCAGGTTCCCTTTTACACCCTTTTTTGAATATTGGTACCACATTTGCTAGCCGCCAATCCAGTGGAACAGACCCGGTGTCATGGTTCGCCTCCCTGTCCACATGGCTAGGGGGCGGAGCCTTCTCTCGAGCCTCACTTCCAGACCCTGGATGCCTTAAAAGCTGGCATTTCCAGTGAACCAGTGCCGGCTATAAGCTTAGCACTGCTTTGCCTGTGATTGCTGGTCCTGTGAGTGATATCCTGATCTGTCTGTTCCTGTGCCCCCGTGCCCTTGTCTGTGTTCCATCCCCTGGTCGTCCCTCCTGTCCTCTGTCCCCTCTCCTATTTCCCCACTCTGTTACTTCCTCGGTACTGACCTTGGCCTGACTGACTCCGCTTTTGCTCATCCCTCCGGTCCTGCTTCTGCCCGTACGGTGTTTGACCCAGCCTGTGTGACTATTCCTTGCATGCTCTGCAGCTCTGCTTCTCAGCTGTGCTTTGAGGTAATGCATGAGAACGCTGTGAATTCACTTCCTGGTTCTCATTGCTCTGTGTAGTGTATTATGCTACAGAGCTCTGGCTCCCCCTGGTGGCAGCATTACACCCAGTTTCTATAGAGTCTTTAAATATAAGGAATAGAGGCCTGTCAATCACATTACTTAACTCCCTTAATACCCGAGGGTGAATGCCATCAGGGCCTGGTGATTTGTCAATTTTAATGTTACTAAGTCGGTTCTGCACTTTTTCCTGTGTTAGGCAGGTCATACTTAATTGGGCCTTTACATGATCACTCTGCATTTCCCCTGGCATATGCTTTTCCTGTGTGAACACAGTTGAGAAAAAAGTATTTAAAACATTTGCTTTTCCCACATCACTTTCTATGATTTTACCCTCATTGTTCTTTAAAGGGCCAACACTATCAATTTTAATTTTTTTTCTGTTTATATAATTAAAGAATAGTTTGGGATTTGTTTTGCTTTCCTTAGCAATGAGTCTCTCAGTTTCTACTTTTGCTCAATGTATTTGTTTTTTACACATTTTATTTTTTTCTCTATATATTTTTAATGCTTCTTCGCTGCCTTCTTGTTTTAGCTTTTTAAATGCCTTTTTCTTATTATTCATTGCCCCTTTTACATCCTTATTTAGCCACATTGGTTTTCTCCTGTTCCTAGCCCTTTTATTTCCGTATGGTATGGCTAGCTCGCAGTGGGTGTTTAATACCGATTTAAAAATTTCCCACTTATTTTCTGTGCTCCCATTTTTGAGGACATTGTCCCAATCAATTTGGCGAAGGTCTTCTCTAAGCTGATCAAACTTTGCTTTCCTGAAATTCAGCGTTTTTGTAACCCTCCTCCAAGGAACCTTACTGAAGGACAAGTGGAATTGTATTATATTGTGGTCACTATTCCCTAGGTGCCCATCCACTCGTACGTCTGTTATTCTATCTGGCCTGTTGCTTAAAATTAAGTCCAGAAGGGCTGCCCCTCTAGTTGGGCCCGGCACAAGTTGGGACAGATAATTATCCTTAGTTACTGACAGAAGCCGGTTTCATTTCTGAGATACGCAGGTTTCAGTTTCCCAGTCTATAGCGGGGTAGTTGAAGTCCCCCATAATAATCACCTCATTGTGATTTGCTGCTTTGTCTATTTGTTTCAATAATACATTTTCAGTAGTTTCTGTTATATTTGGTGGCTTATAACAAACCCCTATGAGGATTTTATTAGTTTTCCCTCCTTGTATCTCCACCCATAGAGACTCCACCTCTTCATTTCCCTCTTGAATATCTTCTCTTAGTCTGGGCTTTAAACTGGACTTTATATATAGACAGACTCCACCCCCTTTCCTTTTTTTACGATCCCTCCTAAACAATTCATATCCTTGCAGGTTAGCTGCCCAGTCATAACTGTCATCTAACCATGTCTCAGTTATTCCTACTATGTCGTATTTTTCCTCATACATTACCAGCTCCAGTTCTTCCATATTATTGGTCAGGCTTCTTGCATTGGTCAGCATGCAGGAAAGAAGTTTTGCTCCCCTTTTCTTGGCTTCCTTCTTAGTACCATGTCTTGGGTCCTCTTTACGGCATCTAGTATCCTTTATTAGTTTGTCCTTCTGCTGCATGTTCTTGTCTGCTGTTTTTTCTCCCATCCCCTCTTCTTCTAGTTTAAAGCCCTCCTGATGAGTGTGGCAAGCCTTCTGGCGAACGTGTGTTTCCCAGGTTTTGTGAGGTGTATCCCGTCTCTTGCGAGAAGTCCATCGTAGAGGTAATTCACTCCATGGTCCAAGAATCCAAATCCTTGCTGCCTGCACCATCGTTGTAGCCAGTTGTTCAAATCTAGTATCCTATTCCATCTTCTGACACCATGGCCATCGACTGGGAGGATTGATGAGAAAACAACCTGTACGTTCCGTTCCTTTATGTTCTTCCCCAGAATTTCAAAGTCTTCACAAATAGTTGGTAGATCATTTCTTGCCATGTCGTTTGTTCCTACATGTATCAATAGGAACGGGTATTCGTCCTTGGATCCGAGGATAGTTGGTATCCTGTTGGCCACATCCTTGATTTTTGCTCCCGGGAGGCAGCATACTTCTCGTGCGGTTATGTCCGGCCTGCAGATAGTTGCTTCCGTGCCTCTTAGTAGTGAGTCGCCCATAACTATCACTCTTCATTTCTTATTGGACGCACTGCTTTTTGCTCCTGAGTCTTTTTGAGTGTCTTTTGTTTCTGCTTTTGTTGACAAAGTAACTTCTTTTGATGATACTGTGTCTTCTCCTGTAGATATGGTATCATCCTGAGCTGTGCCATTTTCTTTCTCCAGCATGAGGGCTTCATATTGGTTGCTAAGCTGTGTGGGTGGTGACGACCACTTGATACGCTGGCTTCTTTTGGTCACATGTGTCCACTTTACAGCCTCTGTATGTGTTCTGAATCTTTTCTCACTTTCGATATCCTGAATGGTTGCTTCTGCCTCGTCCAAGAAGTCCTCATGTTCTTTAATTAGCTTCAACGTTGCTATTCTTTCTTCCAGTCCCTGCACCTTTTCCTCTAAGAGGGCAACAAGTTTGCACTTTTGACAGGTAAAGTTGGATTTTTTGTGCGGCAGATCCGTTAACATGTAGCATGTGTTGCAGGTGACCATGTGGATTTTCTTCTCTTCCATATTGCTGATGTAGCGTATGATAGGCGAAAGTCGGTTTTGCAGTGTCCTCAAACAGCGAGACCCGGCAAGTACCAGCAATCGATCGGCTTACGGCGACTCTTCTCCTCTTCCCAGAATGCACTGGAAATATGCAACTGAGCTTCCTGCTTCTCCAATCCCAAATAACATTCTTTTACAATTGCGCAAACTACTCTATACCAAGCTTGGGCTGTCTCAAGTAATCCTGCATTTTCCAAAATTCCCTTCTGCTCTTTCAATGCCTTATTAAATTATTCATATTGTAATCTACCACATTCTGAAATATTGCAAATTACCATCAACTTTTCATTTTGTCACGTTTGCTTTCATGTGTCTGGGGGTTAAGCCATCATTAGACGTAAAATGGATTTAAAAGCATCCATTGGTTGGGGAATTTTCCGACTAGTTGTGAATTCTGAGACAGAAACCTAACCCCGTGCCCACTCAGGGGGGCACCCATGTCCACTCAGGGGCGCACTCGTGCCCACTCAGGGGGGCACCCGCGTTCACTGAGGGGGGCACCCGTAAACTTAACCCCGTGTCCACTCAGGGGGGGTACCTAACCAGGTCCTTGATTGGCCTTTTCCCACTACTAAGACGACAGCTAACCTGAAGTCTATAGCAAGGGTGTATAACTTTAACGGGCCTTATGACATTTAAGTCTGCCACTACTACCAATCAAGCGTACCTGATCTACACAATAAAATTCACACAGAAAAAACAAAAAAAAAAAAACTGTCAGAAAACACAACCGACTAGACTTCCCCAGGCTAATGAAAGCTGCCCAAGGACACAGAAAAGAGAATGATTATAAATCAAAACTCCTCATGCAGTCCGGTTGGAGTTGATCAGGCTCCGAGGGGGGGTTGGGGAGCCCACAGTCACCACAGGGAGT